>NC_082713.1:38811751-39113232 GCF_030144855.1 Hypanus sabinus
CAGCTGGAACTGGGCCCACTGCTCTGAAAGTAGCTGTGACACTATGTGAGATAAGACAAATGTTGGTCTGAATTGGGCTTGTCATTCTGAAAGTATCTGCCACACTGCTTGAGTCACTTCACTCAACACAGCTTCAACTGACTGTAACTTCTCTCGCATCTAGCCAATAAATGTCACGGGCAAGGTCAGCTGTTCTTTTTCTGCTGGGTCCATTTTCTTTGGTTGAGACTTACTGACAGGGATGGCCCAAGAGAGACCCTGAAGCCAATCAACAGTACACTGACTTTTAAAAGGAACTGTGTGGAAATAAAAGGGAAAACAATAAACTTTAGACTATGAAGACTGTTAAGAAGAATGTTCAAACTAAAGCTATCGTTGATACAACGGCATGACAATAGACACTTAATATTAAATAAATACCGCTCCTTAACAATATGGTAGCCTTCCTTCCCAGAACCAGCACAGTGGTAAGCAGGGAGCGTTAATGTTGCTCTGCTTTTAGTCACATCTTGACAAGACTGAAATGAGAGGAAGGGGTTAAATACCATGATAATGAAACACTAATTGGCTGGAACATGCAAACTCATGAGCGTGGTTGCTGAACCCATTCTGCAGCCCACCTGCGAGGGTACGTGGAGAGTCCATGGTGGTGACAGGCAGTATTACTCATTTGTGCTCAAGTCACTGATCTACATCTTGAAACACTGATGAAGAGTTCACAACATCCCGAAGTCCCAGATTCTTATATCATCTCTGTGGGCTTGCTCTATGACAATTGATAGAAGTGAAGAGTCACTGGATTATTCGATCGGGTGCACAACCCTGATCCAAGGCATAGAACCAATGGTAAGAGGGTAACTCTTTTTGAGAAATCCTTTAGGGACTCTTTTTTGTTGGTTATTTTCTCTCTTTGAATTATGTAAGCAGTTAAAAAGAAACTATGAACATGAGAAAGTCTTCAGATGCTGAAAATCAAAGCAACACAAACAAATGCTAGAGGGACTCAGCAGTCAGCCAACATCAATGGAAATGAATAAATTGTCTATATTTTGGGCTGACACCCTTCTTCAGGACTAGAAAGGAAGGGGGAAGATGCCAGAATAAAAAGATGGGGGACGGGAAGGAGGATAGTTAGAAGGTGATTGGTGAGGTCAGGTGGGCAGAAAGGGTAAAGAGCCGGAGAGGAAGGACTCTGATAGGAGATGAGAGTGGACCAAATGAGAAAGGGAAGGAGGAGGGGTGACAGAGGGTGGGTGGGGTGATAGGCAATTAAGAGGCCAGAGTATGGAGTAGAAGAAGAGAACTGGGGAGGGAAATTACTCTTTATTGTAAAGGAGAAGGCGATACTCATGCCATCAGGTTGGGTTTACCCAGACTGTATATAAGGTGTTAGTCCTCCACCCTGAGGGTGGTCTCGTCATGGCACAAGAAGAGGCCATGGACCAACATGTTGGAACAGGAGTAAAAATAGGAATTAAAATGCTTGTTCACTGTGATGTTTTGGTGCTAGAGGAAGCAGTCCCCCAATATATGATGAGTTTAACCAATGTAGAGGAGGCCACATTGGGAGCACTGGACCCAAATGATGACCTCAATAGGTGAAGTGTTGCCTCACCTGGAAGGATTGTTTGGAGCCCTGAGTGGAGGTGAGGGAGGAGGTGAATGGGCACTTTGTCAGCTTGCAATGGTAAGTGCTGGGAGGGAGATTAGTGGGAAGGGAGGAATAGACAAGGGAGCGATCACTGTAGAACGCGGGGTGGGGTGGGTGGTGGAATGTAAAGATACACTCAAAGTCCAAAGTAAAATTTATTATCAGAGTAAATACATGTCACCACATACAACCATGCAATTCTTTTTCGTGCGGGTATAGTCAGCTAGTCTATAGAAAAGTAACTGTAAACAGGATCAATGAACAACAAACTGTGCAAATGCAAATATAAATAATAGCAATAAATAACAAAAGCATGAAATAACAAGATAAAGTAACGTTAAAGTGAGATCATTGGTTGTGGGAACACTAGAAATAGATTGAGTGTAATTATCCTTTTTTGTTTAACAGCCTGACAGCTGAGGGGTAGTAAATTTTTTTGAACCTGGTGGTGCAAGTCCAGGGACACCTGATGGCTGCAGTGAGAAAAGAACATACCCTGAATGGTGATGATCTTTGGTGATTGATGCTGATTTTCTATGGCAACGTTTCATGTATACATGCTCAATGGTTGGGAGGGTTTTACCCGTGATTACGGGGCCAAAGTCTCTGACTTCATAGGATTTTCTGTTCAAAGGCAGTGGTGTACCCATACCAGGCCATAAAGCAGCCAGTCACGACACTTTCCAGCACACATCTACAGAGTTTGTCATGTCATACTGAATCTCCGCAGACTCCTAAGGAAATAGAGGTGCTGCTGTGCTTTCTTTGCAATTACAGTTACATGATGGGTCCAAGACAGGTCCTCTGAGATAGTGATACACAGGAATTTAAACATTTGGTGGTAGGAACCCTTTGGGGATGGCGGAAATGGAGGATGATGTGTTGCATATGGAGGCTCTTGGGATGGTAGGTAAATGAACTCTATCACTGTTAAGGTGGCGGGAAGATGGGGAGAGTGTGGATGTTTGGGAAATGGAGGAGATGCAGGTGAAGGCAGCATCAATGGTGGAGGAAAGGAAACCCTATTCTTTGAAGAAGGAGGACATCTCTGATGTCCTGGGAATGGAGACAGGGGAACTGAAAAAAGGAATAGCATTTTTGTGGGAGACAGTATGAGAAGTGGTATAGGCAAGATAACCATGGGAATCAGTGGGTTTATGGACGATGTCATTCAACAGTTTGTCTCCAGAGATGGAGACAGAGAAATGAAGAAAAGGGAGGGAGGTGTCAGAAATGGACCAAGCCAATTTAAGGGTAGGATGGAAGTTAGAGACAAATTTGATAAAATTGACTAGTTCAGTATGGGTGCATGAAACAGCACCAATGTAGTCTTCAATGGAGTGGAGGGAAAGTTAGAGAGAATTAACGTGGAAGGCTTCAAACATGGACTGTCCTAGGGAGCCAGTGGTAAGGCAGATATAGCTGTGGCTCATGCATGTGCCCATGGCTACCCGTTGAATCTGAAGAAAGTGGGAGGAGATGCAGGAAAAATTGTTGAGGGTAAGAACAGTTCTGCCAGATGGAGGAAGATGGAGATGGATGGGAGTTGGTTGGTTCTTTTATTGAGAAAGAAGCAGAGAGCTTTAAAACCTTCTGAATGGGGGATAGAAGTGTATAAGGACTGGACATTCAATGTGAAAATGAAGTAGTCATGGCCAGGGAAATTGAAAGTTAGTGAGGAGATAGAGAGCATGAGAAGTGTCGTGGATGTAGGTGGGAAGGGACTGAACCAAACGGATTTGACTGGAGTCGCAGTATGAGGACACGAGTTCAGTGGAGCAGGAGCAGGCAGAAAAGTTGGGCCTACCCAGACAGTCAAGCTTGTGGAACTTGGGTAGGTGGTGGAAGCGAGCAATGCAGGGTAAGGAAACTATGAGTATGGTGGCAGTGGATGGGAGTTCTCCAGAGGTGATGAGGTCAGTGTTTTGATGGTCCAGAGTGGGGTCCTCTTCAAGGGGTAGGTATGAGGAGGTGTCTGAGAGTTGCTGCCTGGCCCCTGCAAGGCAGAGGTCAGTCAAATAAAAGTTTAAGTAAATATTTTGCTCACCATGGATGAAGATACTGACAAAGGAATCACAATGGCATGAGTGAGGGAGCAGCAGCAGCTTTGTCTTATAAAGCCTGTAGGAGTTATATATGTACTGGAAGAAAATTGCCATTTGAGTTAATGTGCTGAGAAATGTGTAGTGACTGGTGATTTACATTCAGTGATGACAATATCCTAAAAATTAATTGAAACTGTTTTGCCAAGATTCAAGTTCAAGTTCAGTTTATTGTCATTCAGCTGTACACAGGCATATCACCAAATGAAACAATGTTCCTTCAGACCAAAGTGCACAACGTAGTACATATAGCTTTCACACATAATGCATAAAGTAATATTACCACAACTAAATTAACAATTAATAAGGTGCATATACAATACAAATCAGTACACAAACTGTATAACGCTACCGGCTTTTCACGTGATAAGACCGTATGATGAGATTCATATGTGGTGGCAGGGAGTTCAGTTGTCTTGCAGTCTGGTGGAAGAAGCTGTTCCCCACCCTAAAAGTTCTTGTCCTAATGCTATGGTACCTCCTGCCTGATGGTAGGGGGTCAAAGAGATTGTTGGACGAATGGGAGGGATTGTTGACAATGCTAAATGCCCTGTGTACAGAGCGTTCCTGATCAATAACTCTAATAGTTAGAAGAGAGACTCTGATGATCCTCTCAGCAGTCCTCACAATCCTTTGTGGGGACTTGCCGTCAGTTGCCTTGCAATTCCCTTACCTGATGGTGATGCAGCTGGTCAGGACACTCTCAATGGTGCTCCAGTAAAGCTGGGAGGAGGTGAATCTCACCTGACTCAGCCTCCTCAGAAAGTAGAGATACTCCTGTGCTTTCTTGACCAGAGAGAGGGTGTTGATGGACCACGTGAGATTGTCTGTTATGTGCAATCCCAGAAACTAGGTGCTGCTAATTATTTCCACGGAGCAGCCAGTTATGTGCAGTGAGGATTTGTCAGCCTACAGCCTGCTAAAGACCACAATCATCTCTTTAGTCTTGTCCATGCTGAGACTCAAGTTGTTGTGCTTGCACTATTCTACCAGTCACTCTCCCTCCTCTCTGTATGTCATCTTGTCATCGTTGGTGATGAGCCACCAGCGAACTTGATGATTCATGAATAGCAACAGACTGAGAATGCAGTGGTGGGGAGCACCAGTGCTCAGCGTGATGCACCAGCAGGTTACTTGATCAGGAAAGGTAAGCCATTCATGTCTGGCCTGTCCATGTAGTCCTCTCCTATCCTCCAGCAGCATTCACTGAAGACCAAATCTCCTTTATTTATAATCCAGTGATTCTGAGGTCAATTGCAGTTGATCCAAATGCTTCCGCGTATGCAAATAGGAAACTCAGTATCTCCTGTTGATATCCCCTGGTTTGTGTGTTTTCATTTAAGAAAGAAAGGCCTGGATTGATGTTGCAACTTTTGCAGCTTCAGGAGATTCCGCAGTGATTTTATTGCCAATGAGGGACTAACCATTAAAACATTCAAGAATACAATGGGATTGAAGTCAGAGTAGGTACTCCGGCCTGTTCCGTCATTCGATAAGATCACAGCTAACCTTTACCTTTGTGCCCCTTTCTACACTAATCCCTAAATATCTAAATAATTAATGATTCCGTCCTGAACTCCAGAGACTTGGATTTGGTTTTGGATCAACTGCAATTGACCTCAGAATCACTGGATTATAAATAAAGGAGATTTGGTCTTCAGTTAATGCTGCTGGTGGATAGGAGAGGACTACATGGACAGGTCAGATATGAATGGCTTACCTTTCCAGTGACTCAGCCTCCACAGCCCAGAGTGCGAAAGGTTTGCTATTCTCTGCATGAAGCAATGTCCTGAATGTTCAGCTCCATGTTATGAAACAGCGACATCTAATTTTAGACTCTGCAGCTCGAGGAAATCGCCTCCCGTGCAACGATCCTGTTAAACCAGGAGAGAATTTTGTCTGCTTCAATGAGATCGCCTTTCATTCTTCTAAATTCCAGAAAGTGTAGCTCTAATCATCTTAATTTCTCTTTATAGAACATTTCCTCAGGAATCAATCTGATGACTTTAAGTGTGTGAACTTAAAATGCAGTCTATGCACTGATAAAATTACCTTTGTTGTGAAAGTATTGCTTGTAATGTTCCGTGATTTTATATTCTGCACAAAAAGGACCTTCAAGTAGTTAAGCATCACACATCAAAGGGTAATTGCAGCAAAGGAGTGCCATTTTCTCTGTTTGTTATCTTGTGTTTAAACATGCCCAATGGTGAAACTGTAACATATACTGTACAAAAGTAAAAGATTATTAGAGATTGTTAGGGAGACAGAAACAAGGATCCATACGCCATTCTCATGAAGTATGTCAGAATGTCATAGCATCACAGAACACTACTGTATAGAAACAGGCCTTTCGGTCCATCTAGTTCCTGTCAAACTGTTATTCTTCCTAGTTCCATCAACCCACAACTGGACCATAGCTCTCCAAACCCCTCCCATCATTTGTGTATTTACCCAAACTTCCCTTAAATGTTGCAGTTAAACCAACATCCACCACTTCTACTGGGCTTGCTCCACACTTGCACCACGCTCTGAGTGAAGGAGCTCTTAAATATTTCACCTTTCACCCTTAGCCTACGGCTTCTAGTTCTAGCCTCACCCACCCTTAGTGGATAACAAACCTGCTTGCATTTACCCTATCTATATTTCGCATAATTTTGTATACCTCTATCAACTCCCTCATTCTCCTACACTCCAGGCAATAAAGTCTTAACCTATTCAAGCATTTTCCTGGAGCTCAGGAGCTCAACTCCAAGCAACATCCTTGTAAATTTCCTCTGCACTCTGTCAATCTTAATGTTATCTCTCCCTCCATACATTTTGTTTGTGCCCTTCTTCTTGTTCTACCACCAGGAAGCAGACACAGGAGCCTGCAGACCCACATCTGACAGCTTCTTCCTGTCTGCCATCAGATTTTGTATGGTCCGTGAACTCATGAAAACAGCCATTATCTTTCATTACGCTTTTGCATTTTTTTTTAATTTTTGGAACATAGCAATTTTTACACCTGGCACTGTACTGTTGCAACTGAACTGCACATTTCATGAGATATGTCAGCGATTATAAACCTGATGCCATTTCTGATTCTGACTTTCTGATAGTGCATTCAGTTCAGAACAATTCACTCAGTAACAACCCACTCTCCCTGGAATTTTTACCAATTATCTTATATCTGTGTTTACTGATTTATCTAAATAGTCTAGTAATTAGATTAGATAAATTTAAACTTCAAAGTAAATTTTATTATGAAAGTACATATATGGCATCATATACATCCCTGAGATTCACTTTCTTGTGGCATACTCAGCAAATCTGCAGAATAGTAACTAACAGAATCAACAAAAGATCAACTAGAGTGCAGAAAACAACAAAATGTTCATATGCAAATATAAACAAATAGCAATAAATAATAACACCATGAGATAATGAAATGAGGAGTCCTTAAAGTGAGATGGTTGATTGTAGGAACATTTCAATGATGGACAAGTGAGTGTAGTTATCCCCTTTTATCCAAAAGCCTGATGATTGAGGGGCAGTAATTGTTCTTGAACCTGGTGGTGTGAGTCCTGAGGCTCCTGTATTTTCTTCCTGATGGCAGCAGTGAGAAAAGAGTATGACCTGGGTGGTGAGGACCTCTGATGATAGATGATCCTTTCCTACAACAGTGGTTCATGTAGATGTGCTCAATGGTTGGGAGGGCTTTATCTGTGATGTACTTGGACAAATCCACTATCTTTTGTAGGATTTTGACTTATTTATTAATCACGTGTACGTGTATAATTACATGTGCAATGCATCATTCGCATTAACAACCGACACAATCTGAGGATGTGCTGGGGGCAGCCTGCAAGCATCACCACACATTCGACTGCCAACATTGCATGCCCACCGTGTCCAACAGAACCATATGCAGCCATCAAATAACAAGCAATGATAGCAGAGCAAACCACTTTCCCATTTGCATTTGGAAGATGATGCATTTTGCCTCTGTATACTGGAATGCCTTGAATAAAGCAGCCATTATTTCCATCACGTTGTAACACCTGAAACACCCAGCAGGCAGTGCTGACACCTCCAAGAGCAATGATGTCACCTGTCTGGGTGGAGATCCCCATCCCTAATCACTGGGGGGGGGGGGGAATTCTCAATTGCTTTAAGAGACTAATTGCTCAGTCTTGATACTCACTCTGCTTTTTAGAATCAACCACTAGATTTAGTCATTCCCTGTGTAATTACTTACCTGTGTCTGTACTGAGAAAAGACTTACCTGGGATCTAGCCTGTGGAATCAGCTCCTTCCACTTGTGGACTGACCGCCCAATTTTCTCCTGAAGCCTTGGATCTTGTGAGACAGCTTATTTGAAGCCTTTTTGTTATATTTTCCGTGAACTCTTACATTGCCTGTGTAATTTACTTGGAATCTGAACAAATGAATGTGGCAAGACAGTTATACTGAATGCTTCCGACTGTTGAAATAAAGTTTGAAGTTATTTGATCAACTCTGTCTACAGCTGGTGCTCAGAAAAAAGTCTGTTTAATTTCATCACAAAGGACTAAAGGAGACGAAGTTTGGAGTGACCAGAGGAAATATTTTCTACTTATTGACTGCAGCAATCTTCTCCTGATTTTGAAACACTTCGGGTCAATTGAAAATGTTAGAGATGAGTTGCAGGAACATTGAATTTAAAGTGATTTATTTGGTCCAACTGATTTCCCACCCCATCCCATCCCATGTAACAGTTCATCATTTTAGATTTATCAAGAAAAAATATGAAAATCTTTAAATGATTTTATTGCAATTTTCCACCTTCCGCCCTGAAGCTACTAATTCTTATTAGGATTTAGTTCATCATGTCTCATCATCCGTGTGGAATTAGGAAGTGACTATGGACAGTGGTCAGATTCTGCCCTTGTTTTTTGCAACCATTTTCTAGCAGATTATAAACCTTGATTGATTTCTCTTCATAGTGATAACTGAGACCAAGTTCAGAATTCAATTTGCTTCCTTTTAGTATATAATGAGATAGACTGTAAAAACGATAAAGTATGATTTTAAACATTGTATTGAATGACCCATCAAACAGGAAAACCAGCCAGAAGAAAAGCCCTTCTGCTGCAGAATTGTTGGATTTCAGGGAAAGGGTTTCAGGGCAGATGCCGATTTGCAGCACCAGTTCATTCGAGCATGTAGCTGTTAAAGAAGCTGCCAGCACACTATTATTTTTTTCTGTTTCCTTTCCCGACTTTAATTGATTGATGAAAGAAAGTATCAACATGTAGGGATTCCAGGAATCCCTACAATGCAAAGCACATTTCAAGGGTACTCAACTGGAAGAGATTTTCTGTTAAGCTTCGTAGCTTTCGTCGGAGATAAATTTAACAATTTTGGTTTGTGTAACATAATTCATAACCACTGTGAGACTGGTGCCAGCAATGCTAATGAAATTGCTACTCTACACCTCCAGAGTACTGGACTGTGAAGCAATACCGATTAAGGTTGCTTGGTGTAGGCTTCCATATGTTAAACCTCCCATTTTTATTCAACACTGGATTGTGTTTTTTTTTTATTCTGCTAGTCTCTCCTGTTTAATTGCATTGAAGGATATACTATAGCTGACGTGAGTGAGGGATAATGAAGTTGGAGAGGTGGAAGTGAAGGTGGAGGATGGTCAATGGGAGAACTGGATGTATGCTGTCAGCGGCATTCCTATAATTTATACAGAAACTGCATAGTTAACTAATGGTTCGATGCTAAGGCTATATTTAAAGTTCTGCGCAGAGATGGATGTGCCATGCTTTTAGAAAAATATTGGGTTAGAGTGGATTCAGGGAGAAAAACAAGGATTTTAATATTCTATCCATGTCATGGCTGCCAGCATTCTGAAGCAGAAAATAGGATGGAAATAATTTAAGTCTCCACATGACAGAAACTGAAGAGTCCTTCTCTGGTTTTCTAAATTTCTGTCATGTTTATAAAGGTGAATGTTCTCATTACAGATTTGAAGTGTAGTGGGTAAAGGAATCGAAGAAAAATCAAGAACAAGTCTATAGAAACACGAGTGTTGTTCCTCATAAGCGTTCCTGTGCTTATCTGAGAACTATTGTTTTGTCTTGTTCTTTTTTATATATATACAATGGCAGGTGAGTCCTGATAGAAGAAAAATAGGATTCTTTTCAGACTAAGCAGTACAAATGATGTCTCTTGCCTCTAATTTTGCCCTCTCTTCATTGGCAACTTTTGGGATCAAGGAAGACCTGTCTCCACTCTAGTTCTGTCAGTTCAGTAGTGGCTCAGAGTTCGTGCCATCACTGTAGGGTGGGCTAGATAGATGCAACGCTTGGCATGTTGTGGGTGTTTTGCACTTTCCCTCTGCTCATTGTCTTCCCTCAATGCTCCTGCTTGCATTTTTGTCGTTCGTGGGCCTGGCTTCTCAGATGTTACGTTCCATCAAGGAGGTTTTAAGAATATCCATGAAACATTTTCTCTGACCACCTGAAAACCTCTCACCTTGAAGGAAGTTGGAGTAAACACAGGTGTCTGATATGGAGTGTGTGGATAATGCAGCTTCCTCACATGAGCTCGTTAAATGCTTTTGCAGTCTTGCTGCTGCGGATCTTAGCCTAGGACAAGATGCTGACATTGGTTCACCTACCTGCTAGTGGATTGTTAGAGCTTTTGCAGAGAGAGTAATTGGCTGTACTTCTCTAGGTCTCTGAGCTGATTACTGCAGATTGATCGTGTCTCCGGAACATATTCTTCATTTTCTGTGGTCTATGTGGCTGCTCTTCCTTGAAACGATCAATGTGTGCTTCAGTTAAATTATTAGAAGGGCCTTTGTGTTGCTGACTTACTATCTCACTGCAGTTCTTAGATTCTACATTGCATGTGATCAGTCATTCTTGGATACCTAGGTAACCAAAGATACATTTATCCATAGTAGAAATGATGGGACAGAATAAGTGTGTTAGGTAAGTGTACAAGGTACACTTTGTCCGGTGTCTTGTGATGCTCTCTTCCAAGCTGTACTTCAATGGAGTGGATTGTTTCCTGGTGGTTGCAGAAGTTTGATCAGTGAAGTGTCACCAAAGTGCAGAAACCTGGCAAAAGTATTGAAAATATTTGGAAAGTATTCTTAGAGATGGTTTATATAATTATCTGAATAGACAGGGTCTGATTGTATATACAATTATCTGGATAGACAGGGTCTGATGGTATATACAATTATCTGGATAGACAGGGTCTGATGGTATATACAATTATCTGGATAGACGGGGTTTGATGGTATATACAATTATCTGGATAGACGGGGTTTGATGGTATATACAATTATCTGGATAGACAGGATCTGATGGTATATACAATTATCTGGATAGACAGGGTTTGATGGTATATATAATTATCTGGATAGACAGGGTCTGATTAGGAACAATCAACTGATTTGTGTGTGGAAGGTCATGTTTGACAAACCTTATTGAATTTTTTGAAGAGGTTACGAGGAAAACTGACAAATGTAACACAGTGGATGTTGTCTATATGGACTTCAGTAAGGCCTTTGACAAGGTTCCACACAGAAAGTTAGTTAGGAAGGTTCAATCGTTGGGGATTAATATTGAAGTAGTAAAATGGATTCAACAGTGGCTGGATGGGAGATGCCAGAGAGTAGTGGTGGATAACTGTTTGTCAGGTTGGAGGCCGGTGACTAGTGGTGAGCCTCAGGGATCTGTACTGGGTCCAATGTTGTTTGTCATATACGTTAATGATCTGGATGATGGGGTGGTAGATTGGATTAGTAAGTATGCAGATGATACTAAGATAGGTGGCATTGTGGATAATGAAGTATATTTTCAAAGCTTGCAGAGAGATTTAGGCCAGTTAGAAGAGTGGGCTGAATGATGGCAGATGGAGTTTAATGCTGATAAGTGTGAGGTGCTACATTTTGGTAGGAATAATCCAAATAGGAATTACATGGTAAATGGTAGGGCATTGAAGAATGCAGTAGAACAGAGTGATCTAGGAATAATGGTGCACAGTTCCCTGAAGGTGGAATCTCATGTGGATAGGGTGGTGAAGAAAGCTTTTGGTATGCTGGCCTTTATAAATCAGAGCATTGAGTATAGGAGTTGGGATGTAATGTTAAAATTGTACAAGGCATTGGTGAGGCCAAATATGGAATATTGTGTACAGTTCCGGTCACCAAATTATAGGAAAGATGCCAACAAAATAGAGAGAGTACAGAGAAGATTTACTAGAATGTTACCTGGGATTCAGCACCTAAGTTACAGGGACAGGTTGAACAAGTTAGGTCTTTATTCTTTGGAGTGTAGAAGGTTGAGGGGGGCTTGATAGAGGTACTTAAAAGTATGAGGGGGATAGATAGAGTTGACATGGATGGGTTTTTTCTATTGAGTTTAGGGGAGATTCAAACAAGAGGACATGAGTTGAGATTTAGGGGGCAAAAGTTTAAGGGTAACACGAGGGGGAATTTCTTTATTCAGAGAGTGGTAGCTGTTTGGAACGAGCTTCCAGTAGAAGTAGTAGAGGCAGGTTCGGTATTGTCATTTAAAGTAAAATTGGATAGGTATGTGGACAGGAAAGGAATAGAGGGTTATGGGCTGAGTGTGGGTCAGTGGGACTAGGTGAGAGTAAATGTTCGGCATGGACCAGAAGGCCTGAGATGGCCTATTTCTGTGCTGTAATTGTTATATGGTTATAAGTGAAAAACTCTGATGAACATCTGAATGGACTAGATGGGCTGAAGGGCCTGTCCCTGTGCTGCAGTACTCTTTGAAAAGCACTGCCTGTAGGAAAAGTCACCAAGTTTTGGTCCTTGGGTATCTTTCACCTGATGTATATATACTCTTTGATCTGACAAACATCGCCAGCTGAAAGCAGTCAGTGACAGAGACATTCAAACCACATGTCATTTTAATAGGATTTCTCTTTTTAACTAGCTTCCCATGCCTCAGGGAACTTTGCACTCAAATGGAGAAGAGAATGGCAGCTCCTGAGGGTAAATGTATTTACAGTGTAGTTTGTGGCTTGGAAAGATCAGGAGTGTTTTCTGATAATCTAACAAGCACAACTCTTAATACCACCATCATCTTGAGGGCCTGCCCCTGCATCATTCTCCCTAATGATTTTGAACAACTCTGTTATGAAACTTGCTGCATTAAAGATTTACTGATTTCAGATTTAATTGTCCATCATTAATTGTTCTGGAGGCGCTGGAAGCTGAATTCGTGGCTGGTAGAGTTGCATAGGGAATTTCTGTGTTTAGTCCCAGTGACAAGTAAAGAACAGGAATAAAGTTTTGAGACAAAACTATGTTATTTGGAGGGGAAGCTTTTGGCCTTGGCATTTCCTGGCCTTCTGCCTTTGCTCTGGTTGGTTGTAGAGGTCACCAGTTTTTTGGGAAATGCTTCTGAAAAAGCGTTGATGAATTTCTGCGGTCCATTTCAAAGGTTGTTCACACTGGCGTGCCTGTAAAATGGGCTGATTTCTCCCAGATTGATGAAAGAGACTCTTGAGAGTGTTGGGGCAACTATCGTCCAGGCAAGTGGAGAAAATCCTGACCTTTGCCCCTTAGATAGTGGTAGGTTCTTGAAGAGTCAACAGTTGAATTATTTGTTCCAGGATATCCAGTCTCTTTCCTGTTCTTGGTACATAGTACTTGTGTGGTTATTTCAATTAAGGTGAATGATTGATGGTGGAACCATAACAATAAAGGTATGTGGTGGTTTGTATCTGCAGTTTAATAGGCTTATTGGACTCTTTGGTTCATATTATTCAAACTTTCATTACTTTTCCCAATCATTTCTCCTTCCTGCCCTGTGATCAGTTGTTTTCAGTTATTATTTGTTCTGTGGCTGAAGTGTGAAGAAACCAAGCCTCACAAAACTTCTGGCTTGCCTATCCTTCATTTCCCTTAAAAGTTGTGGCTTTCCAAAATATTTCAGATTTAACTGCATGCCGTGACAGGAATCACCAGTAGCTGGATCCGGTAAGAACGGCTTATTTTCAATAGGTTTCAATAGGTACATTTAATGTCAGAGCAATGTATGTAACATACATCCTGAAATTCTTTTTCTTCACAGACATCCACAAAAACAGAGGAGTGCCCCAAAGAATGAACGACAGTTAAATGTTAGAACCCCAAAGCACCCCCAGCTCCCCCTCCCTCGCACAAACAGCAGCAAAGTGACAACCCCCCTCCCCACCACCAAAAAAAATTGGTGCCCTCCACCAAGCCTCAAGCGTGCATCAAAGCATCAACAAAGACACAGACCTGCAGTACCCCAAAGACTACTTGTTCACCCGACAATTTGATATACCACAGGCTCCCTCTCTCCCAAGCAAGGGAAAAAGAGGTGCCCCATTTCACAGTGAGAAGGGAGACATAAGAAACAACTCACTGACTCACTGAATGTGAGTCACTGAACAACTCACTGAATGTTAAAATTCTGTTGCATCACTCTTTCTGAGCTCTGCATCCAGACAGTCAGCCCCCAAAAGGCTCAGGTCTCTGGACACACAGCCCACACCAGCAAACCCGTTCCGTGTTCTTCAGTCAGGGGCACCGGCCTAGAATCAGGATGTCTCCAGAGCCACAAAAATCTGGCACCCTGAGGTGTGCTGGTCCCCCAGGCTTCATCCTTGTGATATCAAAAAGGCCGTTCCTACCAGCTCGATAATTTAACTACCAAGTCACAACTTATAAAATCAGCTCTTCTGTTAACTTTCCAATACTGATTTTGGAACATTCCAAATAGGAGCAGAATTAAGTGATTTAACTCTTCACGTCTACTCTGCCATTCACCAGGATTGTGTTAAACATCGCGATCAACACCAATTTCCGATGCTTTCCTTAAAGCCAATGATTCTTTTAATATTCAGCAGAGTCATTTGAACACAACATTTTCCTGTATTTGTGAATCCCTTGGAATCCTTATCGTGATGCCCATCCTTTTACTTATACTGGTGCAGCCCCCTCGTTCTGGTCAACTAATTATCGTTTACAGCGCTCAGAGGTTATTTTGGCCCTGTTACAGTCATTTATATCTGATGGTGACTCAGCTTTTGCTTTGCAGGGAAAGCCTGTAAATGGATTGGAGTGCAATGACTTTACTGAAGATCGACCTTGAAAGAGCACTGTCATTCTGTTCGTTCTTGCGTATTCAGCTCATGGGCTAATTCATTAGATAATTGGAGATGAAAATGAAGTCTGCAGCAAGAAGGATCTTCAAGGATAAATGAGAATGACCGGCTGCCTCCTTTCATTTTAAAAGGTCAGATCAAGGACTTGCATTTCAAATGCACTGGACCCGACCAATAATTAATATTCTCAACAGTGCTGCATGTGTCCGAGAGGCATATATTCATCCATCAGTTGCTGGCAATGAGGATGGTGGTTCTATCAATTGATAGATTAATAGTGGCTGGCAGGCAGTTTGTCTGCAGGGGTTGGTTCGGACAATTGGTTGTCAATAACTGACTGGTTAAGCCCACAGGCAAACCCCTTTGATTGAACTCTGTACACTGGGAACCTCCTTCTTGCTAGAAAATCTAACATTTCATCTGAGTCCCCCAATCAATGTTGATATCCATCAGAATATTATTCCTAACTAGTACTTGGCTCAAGGATGTGCAAAACAAAACCCAGTTTTAATATTTCTTTCTTAGAGCATGCAACCAATTTCATGCATCGCACAGGTGAATTTACCGAAACCTGAGTGCTGAAAGGGGGTTGTTGTTTTGTGTGCACAGAGTGCATTACTTCAAATGAAGTCCCAGTCTTCTGTGTGTATGGCTGTTTGATTTCAGCTCCTTGACTTTTTTTTACAAATGATGCAAGGCTTGGATCAAGCCTTAATTGAAGGATCGAGACCTCTTTCAACCTTGGTTGTCGGGTTTGGTCCAGTATGAACCGTGGATAGAATGTACAAGGCAGCATTTTTTTCTGATGTTAAGTCTGTGCTTTATCCTTTTATTGGAGTGAGTGATCTGGTGTAAATTTTTCCCCACCACTCTGTAGAGTTCACACTACTCTCATGAAAAGCAGACTCCAAACTGCCCTCAGCTCCTACCCCGAACTTCCTCATTTACCCAGACTTTTCCCTTCCCAATTGTTTATCCCCCACCATTAATCTTCTTGCCAGCAATACCTGTTCCACTATAATATCCTCTTCTGCCTTCCATTGGCTTCCCAACAGGTTTTCCCCTTACTCCTTTTTCTCCCCCATTCTCTATCCAGCCCACCTGAATTTCCTACCTCACAAGAGGTCTTTTCCACAGCTATGTCCTTTTTAGCCTACTGCTTGTCTCCATCCTCTTCCAAATCTGTTGCTAAGTAGTCTATAAAACCACCTTCTTTTCCCATGGTGGAGGATTGTTTGTAGTTTGAGGCGTGGAAAGAACATCATGCGTGGTAGAAAATTTCACCTTGGGGCATCACAGCAAATACTGGAAATGCTTAATGAAGAATCTCTAGTAAAATATTCATGAAATATTCATAAACCAAAATAGAAAATTGCTTAAATATTTTGTAAAACAATATTTAAGTAATTTTCCTTATACATTGGAGGCTGACTTGTTAGATACTATTATGAATATGAACCCCTTGATGAAATGTTCTATTGGAAGAATTTATAATTTATTATTACAGTGGGATAAGCGTCCTTTACTCAAGATTAAACAGGATTGGGAGCAAGAACTCAATTTGACTTTTATATGGGAGGACTGGATGCGGATTCTGAAGTTGGTTAACTCTTCCTCGGTCTGTGCTAGTCATTCACTGATTCAATTTAAAATTGTACATCGTTACCATTGGACAAAAGAGAGACTTTCTAAAATATTTCCCAGTGTTGACAAGTTTTGTGATAGATGTAAAATTAAGATAGCTACACTGACACATATGTTCTGGTCATGTTCTATATTAAAACCGTTCTGGAAGTCAGTCTTTTCGACAATTTCTAAATCACTTAGAATCAATTTACAACCTAATAAATTGACTGCGCTTTTTGGAATAATTCCTCAAAATATTCATGGTATTTCTCTGTCTGACCAACATGTTATTGTGTTTGTTACATTGATAGCTAGGAGGGCCATCTTGTTGAAATGGAAGGATAGATCAGCACCTACTTTGTCACAATGGTTCTCCCAAGTGATGCTGTGTCTTAGCTTGGAGAAAATTAGAAGTCGAACTTTTGAACCTTTATTTGATTTTGAGAAGGGATGGGGCTCATTTGCTTGTTATTATCATTTCAGTTAACTGATAGGTTTCCTCCACGATCTAAATGTAAATTTTGTTTTTTCTCTTGTTGGCGGATTGATGTTTATTTTTAGAAGCTTTCTATATGACGCATGGCTCCGGGGTTGTACCCTCAATGGGTTTTTTTTTCTCACTTTTCTTGCTTAGTAGGGTTTTTTTTTATTTTCAAAAATTTTCAATCTTTATGATAATTTTTTTGAGGCATTGTAAGTGTTGTTACTTCAATGTACTGGTGTATTTTTGAATAATAATAATAAAAAGATTTGTAAAGAAAAGAAACCGAAATAGAAAACATAGAAAACCTACAGCACAATACAGGCCCTTCGGCCCACAAAGCTGTGCCGACATGTCCCTACCTTAGAAATTGCCTAGGCTTACCCATGGCCCTCTATTTTTCTGAGCTCCAGGTACCTCTCCAGGAGTCTCTTAAAAGACCCTTTCGTATCCGCCTCCACCACCGTTGCAGGCAGCCCATTCCACACACTCACAACCCTCTGCGTAAAAAAATTACCACTGACATCTCCTCTGTACCTACTTCCAAGCACCTTAAAACTGTGCCCTCTTGTGGCAACCATTTCAGCCCTGGGAAAAAGCCTCTGACTATCCACACGATCAATGCCTCTCATCATCTTATACACCGCTATCAGTTCACCACTGTCATTCCAAGGAGAAAAGGCTGAGTCCACTCAACCTATTCTCATAAGGCATGCTCCCCAATCCAGGCAACATTCTTGTAAATCTCCTCTGTACTCTTTCTATGGTTTCCACATCCTTCCTGTAATGAGGCGACCAGAACTGAGCACAGTTCTCCAAGTGGGGTCTGACCAGAGTCCTATATAGCTGCAACTTTACCTCTCGGCTCCTAAATTCAATTCCACGACTGATGAAGGCCAATGCACCATACGCTTTCTTAACCACTGAGTCAACCTGCGCAGCCGCTTTGAGCATCCTATGGACTCAGACCCTAAAATCCATCTGATCCTCCACACTGCCAAGAGTCTTACCATTAATACTATATTCTGCCATCATATTTGACCTACCAAATTGAACTTCTTCACACTTACCTGGGTTGAACTCCATCTGCCACTTCTCAGCCCAGTTTTGCATCCTATCAATGTCCCGCTGTAACCTCTGACAGCCCTCCACACTACCCACAACACCCCCAACCTTTGTGTCATCCACAAACTTACTAACCCATCCTTCCACTTCTTCATCTAGGTCATTTATAAAAATCACGAAGGGGAAGGGTCCCAGAACAGATCCCTGCAGCACTCCATTGGTGACCGACCTACAAGCAGAATATGACCCGTCTACAACAACTCTTTGCCTTCTGTCGGCAAGCCAATTCTGGATCCACGAACAATGTCCCCTTGGATCCCATGCCTCCTTACTTTCTCAATAAGCCTTGAATGGGGTACCCTATCAAACGCCTTGATGAAATCCATATACACTGCATCTACTGCTCTTCCTTCATCAATGTGTTTAGTCACATCCTCAAAAAATTCAATCAGGTTCGTAAGGCACAATCTGCTCTTGACAAAGCCATGCTGACTGTTCCTAATGATATTGTACCTCTCCAAATGTTCATAAATCCTGCTTCTCAGGATCTTCTCCATCAACTTACCAACCACTGAAGTAAGATTCACTGGTCTATAATTTCCTGAGCTATCTCTACTCCCTTTCTTGAATAAAGGAAAAACATCTGCAACAATCTTCCGGAACCTCATCCGTCCCCATTGATGATGCAAAGATCATCACCAGAGGCTCAGCAATCTCATCTCTCACCTCCCACAGTAGCCTGGGGTACATCTCATCCAATCCCGGTGACTTATCCAACTTGATGCTTTCCAAAAGTTCTAGCACATCCTCTTTCTTAATATCTACATGTTCAAGCTTTTCAGTCTGCTGCAAGTCATCACTACAATCACCAAGATCCTTTTCCATATTGAATACTGAAGTAAAGTATTCATTAAGTACCTCTGCTATTTCCTCCGGTTCCATACACACTCCCCCCACTGTCACACTTGATAGGTCCTATTCTTTCATGTCTTATCCTCTTACTCTTCACATACTTGTAGAATTCCTTGGGGTTTTCCTTAAACCTGCCCACCAAGGCCTTCTCATGGCCGCTTCTGGCTCTCCTAATTTCCTTTATAAGCTCCTTCCTGTTAGCCTTATAATCTTCTAGATCTCTAACATTACCTCACTCTCTGAACCTTTTGTAAGCTTTTCTTTTCCTCTTGACTAGATTTATTACAGCCTTTGTACAAAATGGTTCCTTTACCCCACCATAACTTCCCAGTCTCATTGGAATGTACCTACGCAGAACTCCACGCATCTGTATCCCCTGAGATACAAATATCTCATACGCATATCCCCTGAACATTTGTATCCCCTGAGATGTAGCTTAATTGAACTGGAACATGAATAGGGAACTGCAAATTAAAAAATAAACATTAAGAAAGCACATTAAGCAAGTCCAAAACTCTGCAAGGAAGTAGAGGAGGAAGTTGAAGACAAGAGGGAAGGACTGCTTACTCAATGTTCTTGTACAGGTTGCTGGTGAGGCCACATCTGGGTACTGCTCATAGTTTTTGTCTCCTTACTTCAGTAAAAATCTAGAAGCATTGCAGGTAGTCCGAAAGAAATTCACCAGGCTAATTTGTGAATGAGCGAATTTCCCTCTCAAGACTGGTTCTATATTCTTTGGAATTCATATGATCGAATGATATCTTACCAAAGTACTTTCAGCACGTCAAGTCTGCTCTGCTGTTCAATCATGGCTGATTTATTTTCCTTCTCAACCCAGTTCTCCTGCTTTATCCCCATAATCTTTGACACCATTACTAATCAAGAACTTGTCACCCTCTGCTTTGAATATATCCATTAGCCTGACTTCCATAGCTCTCTGTAGCAATGAATTCCACAGATTCACCACACTCTGACTAAAGAAATTCTCCCTCATCTCTGTTCCAATGGTACATCCTTCATTTCTGAGGCTATGACCCCGGTCTTAGACTCCCCCATTATTAGAAACATTCTCTCCATGTCCACTTGATCAAGGCCTTTCAATATTTGTTAGGTTTCAAAAAGATCCTTCTTCATTCTCCTAAAGTCCAGTGAGTATAAGCCCAGAGCCATCAAATCTAGAAGCATTGAAAGTGGTCCAAAACAGATTCACAAGGTTAAATTGTTAGCTGAGTGGATTGCTCTCTCAAGAGAAGCTAAACAGGCTGCATCTATGTTCTTTGGAGTTTAGAGGAATGAGTTGTATCTTACTGAAGCATACCCGCTTGGTGACGCAATAATATCAGCGCTGGACTCCGGAGTGAAGGTTCCTGAGTTCGAATCCAAGTCAGGTTGAGCGTCGAGCTAGCAACTCATCCTTGTAAAAAAAACCAAGAATAGCTTGCTATGAAACCACCATCATGACAGTGCCCCGATAACTTCACTGCTGAATTAAGGGCTATTCTTCTTCTGAAACATACAGGATCCTGAGCAAACATGACCGGGTAGATGTTTCACTATTGCCAAAATAAGAGGATGTCATTTCAAGATAATGGGGCAGCTATTTAAAACCAAGATGTCTAGAAATTTCCTCTCACAGTGTGTAGAGAACGTCCAACAATCTCTAGTCAAGACAGTTGTGGAGGTTGTCATTGGAAAAAAAAATGAAAGGAATACGTTTTTGAAAGATTGTGAATTGAGGTCTCTGGGAATCTGGCACAATCGGAAAAGGCTGGGTTTTTGAGCCATGATCATATTGAAAGCTTGCAGTGGACTAATGCTGCTCCAAGAGTCTTATGTTCTTGCGTGCAGGAAATTTACACTGCTGTAATTTTTTTCCAACTAACCTTATCGAAAGGAACACACTCTTTTCACATGTCAGTATTTCATTTATTCTCTTATTCCCCCCCCCCCACCCCCCAACCTCTTCTCCAGCTTGCCAAGTAGGTTTCTGGTACAAAGGTATCAGATCACAACATCACATGTTCAATTATTCCACACTAATGTAATGTTTGCCCGATGCCAAAGAAACAAGGCAGGAAAACCTAGTCAAAGATAAAGAAGATAAAAATACAGATTTCACAAGGTGGCAATTATTTGTAGGCAGATGGTGGGTGGAATCTTTCTTCATCTCTGCCACATTTTGAAGATTTGTCAGTTAAATATGAAAGAATTAATTGATTCTTGACAACAATGAAGAACATTTTATTGATCAAATAATAAGAGGAGGTGACAAATAATATTTACTTGCACCAAAAATGTCTCAAAGTACTGCCTGAAGAATTTAAGTACAGGACTTATTGTTTATTAATGTGTGACAGCAAGAACCTACATACAGTAATAAAATAATTACCCAATTAATTTTATTTTTGGCATTGCTGTTTGATACAGAAACAATGACCAGGATAATATTGCACGTGCTCTTTAACAACCTTCTAGAATCAACAGATGTTTAGTATTTCACCAGCAATATAGCACATTCCATAAACGAACACTTAAGTGTGCACTTACCTCTCATGCAGGGATTCAAGTCATGAATATCTGATTATATAAATAACACCTGCATTCATGTACACCGAGTGTTTTTGCTGGTCAATATTTAATAGTTCTAAAACAAAGTCAGAAGATAAACACATACCTAAAAGGTAAATAGAACAACAAATGAAGCTACTGTTTAAAGAGGGACTTGCCCCAAATAATCCTAAAACCAAAGATTATCAAGTTACAAAGTTTCGTCTTCCATCCTTCATCATAATACGTCCATCACTTCCAATCTTACCATCTTCACTGGCTTTCAGGACCCGAAGATCTTTATTTCTCAACTGTGTTTTTCAACTATTTTCCTCTTTCTCTATGCAGAGGATTATGCTTGCAAGTGGGTCTATACAAAATATGCAAGTCCAGTACATTGAGGAGCCAAAAAGTCACCTTTGTTAACATTTACATTTTATTGATTTATCGCAAGTACTCCTGTGATCTACACTTTGCAAAGCTGAAGAACAACCACTCTGTCAGATTACAGTTGAGGCTATAAACTACGAGCCAATTTATTAACAATGAATGGAAACAACAGCAGTGATACATATGGGACATTACTTATTCTCCTCAGATACAGCACACGAAAAGCTACAAATCTATTTGGTAACACCGCATATGACATACTTAGAAATTCATCCCCAGTAAGTCATGCTAAACATGCCTTACGGTTGCATCAGCTCATTGTTCTCTGCCTCTGAAGTTCATTCCTTCGATTTTTCAACAGAGTGAATTTTGGAGACAGGAGAGGGCATGCTCACGGGGCAATGAAAATTGGTGTACGTTGTGATACATTGATAATAGCTTCATATCAGTTTCAGCATCTAAACAAGCAGCAGGCAGATTGTGGGTATGAGCTTCCCAAAGATGTACTATATGTAATATTAATGGTGAAGAATAATTATTGTTTTATGTATTTCAGAATTTTAAATATGACTAAATTATCTCTGAGCTTCAACAATGGTTGTAGAGAGTTCCAGCTTTGTGAGCAGATTCTAGTTGCTTGAACAAGGGGGTCATGGTCTTACTCAGAAAGAAAATGTTGTAATAACTACCAAGGCTGCCAATGAGTATTGTCCAGAGAATGAATATCACACTGGCCACTAACATCCAGCAAACCCTGTTGACACAGGCAACACTAACATGTAATGCTATTCATCAGTCACCAGTGTACCGAGGCATGGTTTGGGACTTGGTAGGGATGCACAGTACGAGATCTCCTCATAGCCTTGGTCCTAACATGCACTAAAGAGCGGAATTCTAGAGATAAGCTGAGACAGCATTTAATTGAGTTTGGCATTAAGGAGCTCTGCTGCAACAGATCTAGGGGCTCAGATGGAAAACATTCCAAGTTTTCTGTGTTGGGATGGCATGGCTCATAGTGAGAGCCTGCAGGTGGTGATCTTTCCATGCACTTGAAGCACTTGTCCTTCTTGGTAGCAGAGGTGGCAGAATTAGCAGCATCCATTAGCACGTCCTTGGAAATGGTACACATTTCAGCCACTGTGCAATGGGGATAGAAAGAATGAAGGTGGTGGAAAGAGTACCAATGCAGTTAGCTACTTTGTCATGAAGCTTGTTGAGATGGGAGTTGCACTTATCTAGTCATGTTTAAATATTCTGTCATGCTAATTTATGCTTTATAGATGGTGGAAATGCTAAGGGATTTTAGGAGGTGAGTTACTGAGATGTATATTCACTGTCCATTGCCCGGGGTTTTTTTGTCAAGCTCAGCTTTCTAACACAGCAGCTGACTCTTCTAGGAGTCACAGAGCTGGTTTTGAGTAAATTAAACATGAACCAATATTCTTTACTCAGACTCTTGTGTTAAACATGTGAACAATAGGGTCCTTGCTGGCCTATTATTTAATCAAGAGAAAATAATGGGGTCTGCTTTGGAATAACCAAACAATGTGTCCACCTGGCCTGATGAATGTAAGTGAAAAATATCACATGCGTGTGAAGTCACCAACAGGTAAATAAACTGTGTAAATGTTAAAGAGCAGTCAGGCTTGTTAGGAATGGTCAAAAAAATGACAGAAAGTCCCTGTGACTAGAATCCATTCCACTGCCTTTGATTTCTGTGACAGAGTTCATCTACAGCTTGTTGGTATATCTTTTTAGTTTATAGAAATTGTCCTGTGTTTTGGAAATCCTTTGTGTTTTAGAAATTGTTTGTAATTTGGAAATCTTTTATAAGATAGAAATCCTCTGTGAGTTTTTAATGTGTTTTAAGAATTTTATCTAAAATTAAATATGTATCACTAAAAATAAATGAACTATGATAAACTAATTCATTAGCTGGAAGTACCTTCTTTGGTACGGAGGTGGTACCCACCACTCAAATAGTGGGTATTGGCAACTAAACTTGCTATGAAGAATAAACAAGGAAGTAAGCTAGTTCTTGAAGAGTAGGTCCCGACAGTATAATCTCTGTTCAGTGAGAGGATGCATAGCTATCTATATCAAATATGGATTAAGTTCTTTGTTTGAGTTCAGAACTTCATGGGCAACAAGCCCAATACCATCACATAACTTACGGAAAGATATTCATCCCCCAGCCTGCCCTTGTGGCCACAATATTTATATAGCTAGCCAATTATATTGAGGGAATCAGCAAGGATAATGCCAATAAATATCAAGAGTAAATAGTTAGACATTCTCTGTAGGAGTTGGCCATTCTCTGACAGATTTTGCAACATAAACGTTAATTGGCACTTATCAGTCTATTCATGAACATTGCCTGGGACTTGCCATGTGCAGGCATGGATTGGCTCACTGACTGCAGTGTTGCAAATGGAATTGAGTATTGCACATTTAGCATAAAACAACCACACTTCTGATCTTATAATGATTACAGATAGCTGAACCATGGTCAGTATCCTGAGGAACTCCTGTAATCCCCTTCTGGGGTTGAGATGATTGATCTTTAACCATTTCCTTTACATGATGCCTGTCTCTATCCATCAGAGTATTTTTCCCTTGCTGCACCTTGACTTCAGCTTTACCTTGATGTCACACTCAACCCAATGCTTCCTTAATGCTGAGGGCAGTCACCTTTCCTCACCTCTGGAATTCACTTGTTGTTCACCTGCTCAATACCCATGAAAAAAAGAGCTTTATTTGCCAAGTGAACAAAAGAAATACATTAAGGATATCCTCAAAGTTTCTTAAAAAATAGTAACATCCTCATCAACTCATGGAACTTTGTGACCAAGTAATTCTCAGAACAAGGAAGAAATACTCTGAATGGTCTTAAAACACTTCATCAGATACACACAGGCTCTCTGTGGAAATTACGGAAGGGGGGCACCAGCTCCCGTACAGCCCATCACTTCTTCACTACTACATCTCTTGTTCATACTGAGGCACAATTGGCAGATCCCACATAGGCTTCATTAGCCATGTTGGAAATCATAAAACTGGAGTGGAACGAGTTATCCTCCATTACAAGAGACTGCCCAAGAAGAAAAACACAGGTCCATGTTCATTTTACAGTGCTATTCAGGTTAGTTACCCAGACCTTGACTGTATAGTTTTATAAAAACTAGGAGTAAAATTAATGAAAGATATTTCAAAAATTAATAAACCTTAGGATAAAAAAATAACAAGTAAAGCATCTGTAGCTACCCAATTTCCCCTGTAGGATCAGCTGTTTCCATCTAATGAACATTGGTGATTAATCCATTTATCCTATTATTAGACATGTGATAACAGAGTATTAAGAAAATTATATTATTATTAGGCAGAGTCAACATGGTTTAATTAAAGTGAAATCATATTTGACACATCTATTAGTGCTTTTTGAACGTGTAACTAACAGTGCTCAGTTTACTAGCCTTTGGAAAAGATTAAGTAAGATGCCACACAAGATGTTACACAAGACTGGGGCTCATGTGATTGAAGGCAAAAATATCAGTGAATTTAGGACTGAGCAGAGGTTAGAAATAAAATAAACATGAACAAACAGGTCTTTTTTTTTGAGATGGCAGCATGTAAGTTGTGGGGTTTCTCGAGCAATTAGCTCCTGTATATTTATAATCTGTATCAATGGGGGCGTAAGTTCAATATATGTCATCAAAGCAAAGACAAGTAGGAAGGTTTTCTCTGAGGAGGTAGCAATGACATTGCAAATTATATAGGTAGGTTAAATGATTGAGTAAAAGTATGGCAGATGGAGTACTATTTCAGTAAATATGAAATTTTCTACTTTGATAGAAAGGATAGAAAAACAAAATAATTATTAAAAGATAAAGGACCATTAAGTGTTTTTACACTGAATGATTAGGGTGTTCTTGTTCATCAATCACGAAAGGTTAACATAGACATGTAGAAACTAATAAAGCAAATATTTTTTATGTTAACTTCTATTACAAAATGTATGTTTTATGGCTCTCGTTTTTGTTTGTAAGACCGCACCCACAATATAGCATAGTTTGAGTTACCTTAACCAAAGAATATAATTAACAAGGGGAAAGGCTAGTATTGAGTAACTACGTACGTTAATTCTTAGGGTGAATAGGGTAACCCTTTCGAAGTGATAGAGAAGAATGGACTTATGAGGATATTTTAAATGCAATGGCTTCAACAAGTCACACGTACAAAGCTCAATAAGATAGATATTGAGAACCAATTTCCCTTCACGTAGAAGGTCTCCAGGGAAGGCACTGATTATCAACTGAGTAAACATTTCTTTACCCAGAAGACTGTGAAGCTTTGCAATTCTCATTGCAGCAGCCTGTCCATCGTTAATTTATTCAAGACGGTGTTTGATAGATTCTTGGATGGCAGAATCATGGGATTCTGAAGAAGATAGAATAGTACAGCTAAGTTCAGCCTTTAGGCTCACGGTGTTTCAGTCTTTTAACCTACTCTAGGTTCAGTCTAAACTTCTCCTCCCATATAATCTTCCATTTTTCTTTCATCCACACGCCTATCAAAGAGTCTCTTAAATGCCTCTTTAATGTATCTGCCTCTACCACCACTCTTTGCAGCACCTTCCACCCATCCACCACTCTCTGTACGGGTAAAAAATCCTACCTCTGACAACTTCTCTGTACTTTCCTCCAAACACCTTAAAATTATGTATGCCCTCTTGTAGAAGATGAACCTTAATCTTATGATAATGAGCCACTTAATGAATTAATTGCTTTGACAATACCTTGTATCATACAGTTGGAAAGTAGAGACTCAACTGTGGGAAATTTAGAAATATATAGAAAAAGTCAGGTAATCTTGCAGTACCACCATATGGATAATAATAAGCGGAGTGGAATGGAAAAGGACAGATTCTATATGACAATAGTAGCAAATAGGATAAAAGTAATGAAAAATGCTAACATCAAAATTAAGAGTTTGCAGCATAATGCATGAAGCATTTGTGATAAAGAGAGATGAATTACTGGCAAAAAGTGAAAAGTGAGTATGGTCCAACTACCATCACAAATTTGTTAATGTGAAGGCACCAAGGTTGGAAACTGGATACTTGTCTGATGAATTGGAAAGACATAAAAAAGGTGAGTAGAACCTTTAGTTCAATAGTGAGAAAGTATCTTGGCTCAGAAAAACAAGAAATCAATTCAATTTGGATGGAGGCAAAGAATAAAAAGAGTCAAAGAACATTGGCTTATATGGTTATGAGGGGCATAGATAGAGTAGACAGACAGTATCTTTTTCCCAGGGTTGAAATGTCTAATAGCAGAGGGCTTATATTTAAGGTGAGAGGGGGTCATTTGAAAGGAAATGTGAGGAACAAGTTTATTACACAGAGTGGTGGCTACCTGGAGTATGGTGCCTGGGGTGGTTGAGGCAGATATATCAGGGACGTTTAAGGGATATTTAAATAGGCACATTAATGTTAGGGAAATGGAAAGTTATGGGCATTGTGTAGGCATAAGGGATTAGTTTAGTTGGCCATTTTATTTCTATTTTAATTGGTTTGGCACAACATTGTGGGTCGAAGGACCTCTTCCTGAACTGTATTGTTTAATAGAAACATAGAATGTTTGGTCTATGTTTTACAGTAAAGAGGAAGGATTATCAGTAAAATCAAAGTAAGGGCTCCTTTCAAAAAGAGTAATCATAACATCACAGAATTTCACATTCAATTGATGAATATGAAACATTTCTGAAATTAGAATCTTAAACCAGACATGAGAAGAGGCTAATATAGATTAAGAATTAAGATTAAATGATATAGGGTGGGATAAACAATGGCGACACTAAATAAATATTCTACAACTTTTAACAGATCCCAGTTCTCATCCAACAGAATATTCCAGAAGAAGGTGCTGAAGGCAATGTGCAAAGACAGTGTGCGATTCAACAAACATTGGAAGTGAGAGGCTTGGTCGTTTTCCTTGTGATTGCTAGCCCCTGTTTGACTTTGATAATGTAGAATACTGTGAGTCTGATTCACGGGTTTACTAGCGAGACCAACGGAAGGGGAGCTGCATTGCCTCGGTTGTTGTATAGGCAAGGCCTTTATACCTTGGGGTCACCTGTTGCGGGCACTGATGAAGAGACATCGCAGCTAGCTGTGTGCCACAGGATTCCATACTGGGTTAGGGGCTGGCCCCTCCCATTGGCACTGCCCTCCGGTGTTCATTCCTGGAAAGACAAGATGGATTGTGTTAGTGTGCACCTGCACTTGAGTGAGACAAGGGATTGCTGCAGCTTGTTCTTACAGAAACATGGCTCCAAGACAACATCCATGCACAAACAATCTATAGGCCATGACACTCAATGACTTAGGCTATATTATTATTATATTTTTATACTTTGTAACTGTATGCTTTCCTGCTATCATAATTAAATGTGCTAAATGTGCTGTGTGTGACTGCTGGTACTGTGATTTGCATCTTGGCCCCAGAAGAATGTGGTTTAATTTGGTTGCATTTCTGTGTATGGTTGAATAACAATTAAATTTGAACTGTAGCATTATAGCAGCCATGAAATCCATCCCTATCCTGACACTAGTTGGGCTCTCCACCAGTCCAGGTGTTCATAAACTGGAGAAGAACTGTACATTGTAAAATAAAAACTTCATGGGAAAAATGATTCTTCCAGTTCTGACCAAGGAAGCTAAACGTGATATTAGATTGCTAGAAAAGGCTTACAAAGTTGCTAATAATTATAGAATGCCCGAGGCTTGAGGAATAAAGTATAGAAATCAGCAACAGAGGTAATTTAAAAAATAGTGATAAAGATGAATAAAATAAAACATAAATTCAAACTAGCAAGAAATGTATGATCAGATTATAAAACTTCTTTCAAGTGTTTTAAGGGGAACAGAGTTAGAAAATGAAATATTTTTGGTTTTGAAGCTGAGACAGGGCATTGGTAATGGGGAATAAAAAGACAGTAAACAGTGTATGTTCATTCTTACAGTAGAAAATATCAAACACATCCATAACAAATGTAGCCAAGGGGCAAAAGAGATGGAAAATTTTTAATAATTAAAATCGTGAAGAAAATACTAGTCAAAGTTATAGGACTAATGACTGAATTTGAAGGCTTGGCATAGTAGAGTTCTCAAAGTCATGGTTACAGATAAAATTGTTGCATTTTCTGTTATCTTCTGGAAGTAAAAGCGGGATCTCCCAGTGGCAACCCATTTTAAATCCACTTCCCATTCCCTTTCCGATATGTCAGTCATGGCCTCCTCTACTGTCGTGTTGAGACCACACTCAGATTGGAAGAGCAACACCTTTTATTCTGGCTCGGTAGCCTCCAACCTGATGGCATGAACATTGATTTCTCAAACTTACGGTAATGCCCTCTCCCCTCACCTTCACCATTCCCCATTCCCATCTCTCACCTTATCTCCTTACCTACCCATCACCTTCCTCTGGTGCACCTCCCCCTTTTCTTTCTTCCCTGGCCTTCTTCCTCCCCTATCAGATTCCCCTTCTCCAGCCCTTCATCTCTTTCACCAATCAAGTGTCAACTGTACTCATTCCCATAGATGCCCCCGGGCCTGCTGAGTTCCTCCAGCATTTTGTGTGTGTTGCTTATAAAGAAGATTGCTCAAATATTACTGAAATATTAAATACACAACAGAAGACTCTAATAGTATGCCTGAAATTCGATAGTGTCAGGGGCCAGAAGTGAATGCGTTTTGGTGCTTGGGAAGCTGAAAGGTCTGAAAGCAAATGAGTCACCGGTACTAGCTGGACTTCACCCCGTTATTGTGAAGAAGGTAACTGAAGAAACTGAGGAGGCATTAGTAATGATCTTTAAAGAACCACTAGGTTCGGAATGACACCAGTAGACTGGAAAATTGCAAATGTCACTCCACTCTTTAAGAAGGAAGGGAGGAAGAAGAAAGGAAACTATAGGCCAGTTAGCCTGACTTCAGTGGTTGGGAAGATGTTGGAGTCTATTACTGTATTAAGGATGAGGTTTCCAGCTATTTGGAAGCACTTGATAAAATAGACCTAAGTGAACCCTTGCCTGACAAATCTGTTGGAATTCTTTGAAGAAATAACAGGTAGAATAGACAAGGGAGGATGAATGGATGTTGTTTGCTTGGATTTTTAGAAAACCTTTGACAAGGTGCAGAACCGATGGTATTACAGCATGGATAGAAGATTGACTGACTGGTAGTTGGCAAAGTGTGGGAATAATGGGGGCTTGTTCTGATTTGCTGCTGTTGAATATTGGTTTTCTGCAGGGGTTGTTATTGAGACCGCTTCTTTTCACATAACATGTTACTGATTTGGGTGACAGAATTGATGGCCTTGTGGCCAAGTTCACAAAGGTCGGTAGGGAGGCAGGCAGTGTTGAGGAAGCAGTATGTCTGCAGAAGGCTCAAACACATTGGGAGAATGGGGACAGAAATGACAGATGGAATGTATTGTAGGGAAGTTTATGGACATGCACTTTGGTAGAAGGAATAAAGGCATAGATTACTTTCTAAACGGGAAGAAAATCCAAAATTCAGAGGTGCAAAGGGACATTACAGTCCTCGTGCGGAATTTCCTAAAGGTTAACTTTGCAGGTTGAGTCGGTAAGGAAAGCAAATGCAATGTTAGCATTAATTTCAAGAGGACTAGAATGTAAGTGCAAGGATGTGATGCAAGTCATTGATCAGACTGCACTTGGAGTAATGTGAGCAGTTTTGGGCCCCTTACCTAAGAAAAGATGTGCAAGTATTGGAGAGGGTCCTGAGGAGGTTATGAGAATGATTCCAAGAATGAAAGGATTAATGTATGAGGAGTGTTTGAACAGGCTCCAAATCTGTACTTGCTGGATTTTAGATGTATGAGGGGGAATTTCATTGAATCCTATCGAATATTGAAAGCCCTAGACAGAGCGGATGTGGAGATTATGTTTCCTGTAGTGGGTGAGTCTTGGATCAGAGGGCAAAGCCTCAGAATAGAGGGGTGTCCATTTAGAATGGAGATGAAGAAATGTCTTTAGCCAGAGGATGGTGAACCTTTGCAATTAATTGTCACAGACGGTTGTGGATGCCAAGACGTTGAGTATATTTAAAGTGGTGGTTGATAGGTTCTTGATTAGTCAGGACATCAAAGGTTATGGGGAGAAGGCAGGAGAATGGGGCAATTTCAGCCATGATGGAATGGCGGAGCAGACTCGATGGACCAAGTGACCCAATTCTGCTGCTGTGTCTTGTGGACTTACGATCTTATGGAAACATCATTCAGATTAATGCATCTCTGACTGACCTGAGGATGGATGCTGTACAACAAGAGAATAGTGTAATGCCAGATAAGTGACCAACCATTCAAACTGAGATGAGGAGAAATTTACTTTTCTCAGAGGATGGTGAATCTTTGGAGGATTACAATTCTTATGCATTCTCTACACCGGAGGTCCATGAATGCTGAATATGTTGAAGAAAATCAAGGTTTGTGGAAATTTACAAGAAAATAGAGAGGAGGCCATAGGTTATATTAGTCACTACCTTAATCAGCAGTGGAACAGACTCAGGAGCCTTGTGACCTTTTCCTGTTCCTATTTCTTAACCTCTTAATCCTAGATTCACATTTTAAAAACTTCCGGTCAGAATGTAGTTTTGTCATGAATCTGCAATATTTTAATTTCTATTACATACCTTTGCAAATGCCATTGTTAAACTGATTTCAGATTGCAAAGTACAACAATCTTCCACTTCTTGATAGACGTAATGATAATATTGTAATTGTTGTTCCCTTGTGTTAGCTATTAGCATGCAATTAATTAGGATTACAATTTAACTCCCCTTAAACCCATTGATTATATGGGCCTGAAATCAGTTGGTGTTTCTTTTTTTAACTGTGAGAATATTACAGAAAAAGAACTTAGTACACCATAGATTATTGCAAAGAGTGCGCTTGCTTCTATAAGATCTGGATTAATGTCTATTCCCTGAAGCCAGAAGGTCCTGTTTTTATCTCTTATATCCCCCAATATGTCTGTTTACTTCCACACCATGCAGTAATGAGATTATATATGTTGGATATATACCAGGAAAACATTACTAGCTGGTTTGGAATCTGACAACTTGTGTATTCAGAACCTATGATCTTCATCTAAGAATTCTCAAATCTGGTAATAAAATCAAATATCTTCCCACAAGGGTTTGGAAGATAATACATATTCCCCTCCAACACTGTCAGACCCCAATGCTAAAAATGCACAAGTTATATCATACTTGAATGTTCCAAGATGTTGTTGAATCTTTGGTATCATAGCGGAGTCCATCCCTATCAGGTAAAAGGTTTAACCAGCTTCAATATTTGTGACTGGCAGCCAGGTTGGGGGTTTAGGCACAGGGATGTGGGGGGAGGGGGGAGGCGAGAGGTCAGGAGCAGTGAATATAGAATTGGGGGAAGGAGCCAAGGGGGGTCAGTGTTCAGGACAGAGTGCTCCAAGTTCAGATAACAGCTGTCCCCAAGAATGGAGGACTGAGATCTGCAGGTCCTGAGAATGGGTCAGAGAGGTCAGAGAGTTCTGGGCTCAAAGTTCTGGCCCAAAGTCAGCAAGTCCTGGGACTGAAGGTCTGTTGGCAGGTCCTGAAGTTGGCCTGTGATCAACAGGTCCTAGTGTTGAAACCCAAAGATTGGTGAGTCCAGAAGTCAAGGCCCAGAGGTCAAATGCCCATGAATGGTGAGTCCTGGGGTCAAAACCAGAGGTTGAAGCTGAAGATCAAAGTCTAGAGATCATAGCCCAGAGTTTGAAGTCCAAAGTTTGAAGTCTGAAGGTCGAGGGCTCAATATCTACAAATCTGTGAGTCCAGGCTAAGGGACTGGAAATTTGAGGCCTGATGTCTGTAACTGTAATAGTCCAGCACTGAGGACTAGAAGCCAAAGTCCTGGAGGCAGCCTGACCTGGTGTTAGAGATGTCTGTGTGTTTGAGTGGCTGGGTGGATAAGTAGGGTGGGGAAGGGGCTTGCTTTGCTGTTACTGTTGTTGCTTTCGTTGTTCTGATGAACATTATGGGTATGTTATGTCAGCACCAGAATGTGTGGCAGGCTGCCCATAGCACATCCTTAAGATGTGTTAGGTTGTTAACACAAATGATGCATTTCGCTGTATGTTTTGATGTACATGTGAATAAATACATAAATATGATTCTGAACCTGATTACTCTATGCACTTATAAGTATAAATGCACAGTTGGATTTCATGGTGCTTATCAGTATTCATTAAAGAGAACAGCTGTTCTAAGTTACACCGAAGAATTAGCCAAAACTAAACTAATAAAAATCAAAGCAAATGTTAATTTATGCAGTTCAGGAAATGGTCAAGAATTTTTCTTATATACTGCTTTTAGGTAAGCCATGGCCCTTGTAAAGTAATCTTAAAAGACTGGGCTGGATTATGCTGAACGTAACTTGCTGCGTAGGATTTTCACCTATGATCCCTCTATAGTTGTCTTGCCTTTGTCAGGATCTGGACGTCCATCTCACTGGACCTCAGGTCCAGAGCTGAGGTTGGAATGGTTCCCATGCCTCTGAAGGTGCAGTGCAGAGACCTTGTCCTGGAAATGCCCCTGATAGTCTTTGTGTCAGAAAGCAAAGATTGGGACAGAGCCATTTGTCGCTGATTTTAGCTTTTGTAAAATGTCTTTGAAATTCAGGAATATTTAAAAGCTATTTACATTGAAGGAAATGAAGAAAATAAATAGTTTTCAAATTGGAAAATGAAGTTAATTGGCAAGTAACATAATGAAAAAAACATGAAATTGAAAAAAGATTAGTATTTGTTAGAAATAGTTCATGATGAAAAACTGTGATTCCTCTTTGCCTTCAAATCTACAGGCATACGATCCAAACCGAACTCTGATGTCAAGATCTGAGTGGCTGTTTTTCTGAGCCCTTCAGGAAGCCTTGGACCCTCACTGTGTACACATATATGTAGGACTTAATTCACTTTGAAGGCCTGACGGTTCTGCTTGGAACCTATGGCCACAGCTACCAGACTTAAAGCCCCAGCTGGAAAGGAGGTAACAGTTTGACACAATTTAATGATACATTTGAAAGGCTGCCCCGCTGGACTTCACTGGAAGACACATCTCATTTCTGCTCTAGAATCATTGCGGATGCAGTCCCCAGTACCTTGGAGATTTCATTTCGGAAGAGCTCAAAAATCCTATGTTATTACCATGGGCTTGGCTATTACAAAGAAGCACAGTAGTTCTACAGAATTTGTCCTATTTAATCAGGTGGACTATCTCAGTCAGAAATGAAGTCAGCCATGGGGATTGCAAGTCTGGCAGCTGCCCCTGAGGCAATAACTGAACCTGCGCAGGGTGATGATGGATGGCGCTGAAATTACTTGGAAGATTTCTTCACGTTAATGAACATTCTGCCCTCTTTGAGCTTCAAAACAATCAGCTTATTCTACTGGTAGACATAATTAGAGAAAAGACAAACCACTCCCCAAGGAACTGTGCAGCTACAAATAATTAGTCAGAATTTATTTTCTGGGCTCAAGCACAAAACTGCAAGGATTTCCTCCAATGAGTTGTTGCTGTAAATTATTTGTGTACTTCAAGCAGTTTGTAGAAAAGAGATTTAATAATGCAGATTCCTAATTATTGTACCTGTGGCCTGCATTTTAACCACTATTGAGTTTAAAACTATCAGTTTCCTAAACTATTCAAGCCCTCTCAGGTGATGGCAGAAATTATCACACCTAAGAGGATGCTGGCTGTGATGAATTTATTGCTAGGGCAGTGCTATGGCCAACAAAAAGGAAACTTGGCCCACAGATGGTAAAAGTAAATTATGGAACCTTAATGTATTGAACTCTTCTGCTCTTTGTTTCCTTCCTTGTTTAACTGGCCTAATAGAAATACGCACTGGAGCAGCCTACAATTCTGGGAAGGGAAACAAAGTTAACTTTCAGTTTGATAAATTTACAGAGAAGAATCTGCCGCTGCTGGAATTAAATTGCATTATGCCCCAATTTCTACACCAAATTTAACACTGAATGTAAATAAGTTTGAATTCATACTCCATTTTCTAAATTGGGAATGTGTTTCTACATAAGGTGTTTCTCTACACATGAGATATGGATAAAATGATGGTAAGAAGTCACCATCAGAGATTATATGTGCAAGTGGGCCAGTCCACAGGGGAATTGCTGCCAGACAGATGAACTATTTTTATTTCCATGTTACGGTTAAAGAAATAAGGTTATGTTGATCTCTATCATCTCCCAAAAATAGAGTATTATGATTATTAATGGATAAGGCTTGATTTTATTTTAGTTGTAACTAAATCTAAGCAGAACTCCTCCCCTTCCTTCACCCCCTCACTCTCAGCCCCTACTGTGACCCACCACTGCCCCTCTGCCTAATTAGATGAATATTTTTGTTTGCTTCTACACAGATAAAACTCTGTGCTGATGATAAATAGTAACCATGGAGAATTTACATTTTGTTTTCAACATTTGCATGTGGATCACTCTCCAGTCTCATTTGTCTAATGGATGCACCACTTAGTGATGTGACAGTGCTGGAAAAAAAACACCCAGTAGAGCAGAAGTGGGGGTGAACAATAAACGTGTATGGTTACGAGAAAGAAAATAAAGATAATGCTGATTATTTACCTGTGGGATATAATTCCAGCGTCCGTATCCCCTTTTAGAATTTCTGTGAATGGTCTCCAGTTTTCAAGAAAGCTGTCAGTAGTCCCAACAAAAGAAAATGTTGTAAACGACAGAATAACTTAAACACCAAAGCCATTTTCTGACAGATTGCAAACTAGTTTTGTTTCATCTCCCATGAATGTTTGAATAAAGCACTAGTGTGAATGATACTACTATATCCTTAAAAGAAGGTCGGGCCAACTTCCATCATTATGTTTAGCAAGTGACTTCGTCCCACGCGCCTGTTCTTCCAAATTCAGGTCAAGTACAGTACTGTGCAAAAACTTAGGTACGTATATCTAGCTAGGGTGCCTAAGACTTTTGCATAATACTGCAATATTTTTATGTATTGCACTGTACTGCTGCTGCAAACAAAAACAAATTTCATGATATATGTGAGTGATGATAAACTCGATTCTGATTTGGGTCTGTATTGTGGACTGAGATGAGGAAGAGGGCAGGGAGAAGGGAATTAAGTTTGGTTAAAAGATGAAGGGAGAAGGGACGGAGTGGGAAGCACCAGAGAGCCATTCTGTAATGATCAATAAACCATTTCTTTGGAATCAAATGACCTTGCCTGCTGTCTCAGAGATGGGTGTGTCTGCACTTGTAACACCCTCCATCCCTGGCACTCTGCCACCTGCCCACACCCCTCCCACAGCACTCCGCCCTAAACATTCCCAACATCCTTTGCTCCCACTTAACTTACAAACTCGCTCTCTATTCTATGTTGACAAATACAGTACTATGCAAAAGTCTTATCGATATATAATGTATCTATGACCTTTGCACAGTATTGAAGATTTTAAATCACTATTGTTTCAGCTCTTAGCTTGCAGAGTCAATGCAGAAATTCAGTTCAGTTTAGTTACACTCACAGAGAAAGAAGGGGATCAAAAGATGTTGAGTACTATTGACTGCAATTTATTAATAATTAAGACGGACCAATTTTGCCAAGCACTAATAAAAACAGAACAAAAACAACTTAAGGGAAAGTAAAACGTGTTCCAGCAATTTTAATGAGATATTGTATTCATTTTACATAAATATTAAGAAGTTGAGGTAATGCACATAAATGATTAGTTTGCCTCTATTTTAGATGAATAACAGTTTGCTGCTCCTGAAGACCTTTCCCGAAGCCGTTAAGAAATGAGAGTCTATAGGGTAAGCCCTGACAGGGATAATAGTAGGATGCCTAATATTCTGGAGTAGAGTTGCCAGTGGGAGAAAATACAGAAAGTTACTCCTGTAATTGGACTCATCCTGTCAGTGCAAGTGAACATAAACATCTCCTGTCAATGGCAGTAACAAGGGGCAGAAAGTTAAACTGAGTTTAAGCCAGCAGAGATCTGTGTCATTCAGGAGAAGTGAATGAAAAAAAATAACTGCAATATTTTAATAACATATTATTACAGAAGTTTTCATTTTTAAATGTGACATTTATGATGCCATAAAATTGTATTCAAAGAAATGGTAAATACCATTTATGTCTCAATGAAGGCAGATTAGTTTTAACTTGCTAAGTGAAATCTCATCTCCTTTCCCCTTACCAGGTGGAAAATTTTACGTTTGTTTTTACAACAATTAAGTTTCAAAATAATCACAAAAATTCTCTGTGCATTTCTTTAATCTGAAGCCTAAAATAGTAGAATAAGTGATCTGAATACTTTGTATCATAGGAATAGGAATCATAAATTTATGACATACAAATAAACTTCGATTGGTAATTCAGTATGAATCAGAAATGCTAGAATGTAGGTGGGTGGGATGTGAAACTCACTTACACAAAGTGTAGGAGAGCCAAACGGTATGAATTCAAGGGTAAGGGGAATAAAGAGAGCTATGGAGTGGAAGAGTGTTCTGACCTGATGAAATAAGGCAGGGCGTGTCAGAGCTTATGTGAAGCTGCTGGAGATCAAGTAGGCCAAATGGCTATTTTTGTTGTATATTACTGACATATCACTCGAGAACCAGAGGAGCCCATACGCTTGATTACAGTGACATCACCATCAAAAATACTTACGTGCCATCCCACACATGCACTTCTCGCAAATCCAGTCCCCTGTGTACCTTTACTCCTGGCAAATAGGCAGCACTAGTGGGGAGGGCTCTGAATGTATGGAGGAGCATTTACAGAACAGGTGGACTGGACAATATTCAGGGACTCATCTATCCTATCTAAGGCTCTCATAAATTTTATATATCTCTCAGCTCACCCCGTCAGCCTCAGGCGCTTCCTAGAAAACAATCCAAGTTTGTCCAACCTCCCCTTAGAGTATATATTTTCTAATTTAGACATCTCCATCGAACCATAGAACACTACAGCACAGTACAGGCCCTTCAGCCTTCCATGTTGTGCCGACCCATATAATCCTTAAAAAAATGTACTAAACCCACACTACCCCATAACCTTCCATTTTTCTTTCATCCACGTGCCTGTCCAAGAGGTTCTTAAATACCCCTAATGTTTTAGCCTCCACCAATCTTACCTCATCTCATAGAAACATAGAAAACCTACAGCACAATACAGGCCCTTTGGCCCACCAAGCTGTGCCAAACATATCCTTACCCTAGAAATTACCTATGGTTACCTATAGCCCTCTATTTTTCTGAGCTTCATGCACATATCCAGGAGTCTCTTAAAAGACCCTATCGTATCCACAACTTCTCCAGCGCCTCAACATCCTTCCTGTAATGCTGCAACCAAATATGCACTGTGGTGAACTACATATAACTGTCTGGACACGCCCCTCAGCTGACTGCTCCTGTGGCTCCTCCCACAGACCCCTGTATAAAGGCAATTGGAGGCACTGCTCCTCCCTCAGTCTCCAGGATGTTGTGTGATGGTTTCTTGCTGCTGATTGCTCTCTTCCAGCTAATAAAAGCCTATCTCTCGCCTCATGCCTCCGAGAGTTATTGATGGTGCATCATGCACATAATGCTCAAATGTGGCGTAACTAAAATATTCCAACCAATGGAGGCAAATATACCATGTGCCTTCTTCACCACCCCATCTGCTTGTGCTGCAGCTTTCAGTCAGCTATGGGCTTGCTCCCCAAGACCCCTCTGTCTACCAGTGCTCCAAAGTGTTAAGCCATTTACTGCATATCTTCTTTTTACACTTGACCTTCCAAAGTGCAACATCTCACCCAACACTCGGAAAAACTTCTACCCGTACTGCTGAAAGTTTCCAGACTGGTTGCATCATTGCCTGGTAGAGCAATTCCAATGGACAGGAACCTAAGAAGCAATATATCATAGCCACATTCCTCCCAACTATTTGTAGCATCTACAGGAGGTACTGCGTCCAGAAGGCAACATTCATCAATAAAGATCACCACATCATTTTTTCACAACTGGGCAGGAGGAACAGAAGCCTGAAGTCCCATACCACCAACTTCAAGAACAGCTACTTCCCTTCAATCATTCATTTCTTGAAGCAAAACTATCATCACTTTGATGACTTCACAGAAAAATACATAGATCTTTTTTGTTCTAATTGTGTTCTTTCTTGTGAAAATATACTTAATCTATGTTTATCCTGGGAATGCTGCTTATATGAGGTTCTGTGCTTGGAATGTTGCTACAAGAAAGTTGTTCATTGCAATTGATTGTATACAGGTGCTTTGTGCACATGACAAGTAACTCAACTTTGACTTTGACAAGTTAGTCCAGATAAAATTCTAGGTTTATACTCTGTTGAATACTTTGACAATCTTCTTCACTATCGACAGTTCAACCAGCTTTTGTGTCTTCCAAAAACTTACTAATTAGTCCACCTATATTTTCTTCCAAATAATTTATTTATTTCATATATATCCTTCTTGTTACAGGTCCATACTGCTGTGGAAGAGAGCCCAAAGATCAATGTACCTTAAGCCCTCCTTCCTGCACCAGTTCCTTAGCCACATATTCAGCTGTACTATTTTCCTATTCTTACTGCATTGGCAAATGTTACAGAGAATAATCTTGATATTATAACCCTGGAGGTCCTGCTTTTTAACTCTGCCTATTTCCCTAAATGCTCGGCAGGATCACACTTGCCTACGCCATTATTACCAACACTGACCAGAGGGGTAACAGATCTGTACTTAACTGCAAATTAGTGCAGAATTTAACAAGTATAAAAAGAGGTGGCTAATAGGCCCGGATAATAGATATTAGCAGAGGTAATTTGTCCGGCAGTCCAACCAAATTGGCAGTGAGGGAGGAGGCAACTCACAGGTCTTCAAGTGAGATTTAAAAAGGAGCATTCATGGGCTTTTGGTGTTTTCCAGCAGCCAAATCAAAACATGATTCATTATCAAGGGCAATTAAAAATAAGGACATGCAAAGTAGACATTAGTGGAGCGGCCACTGTGTAAATCGACCAGTGTGTGAGTGCAGAGTCTTTAGCTTATCAGGCTTCAGCAAAAACAGGCTTGAGCAAGGTACATATCTGGTAAGTTTCTTCTTCTTCATTCTTCATCTATTGGTACATAATTAGAGCAATGATGGTGGCTCCAGGGGCGATGTTGTGTTCCTTGTGTGAGATGTGGGGAGTCCTGGGACACTTACAGCCTCCGGATAACCACACCTGCATCAGGTGCACTTAGCTGCAGCTCCTCAGAGAACACATTAAGGAACTGGAGCTGCAGCTAAATGACCTTCGGCTTGTACAGGAAACTGAAGTGATAGATAGGAGCTACATGGGGTAGTCACCCCTAAGTTGCAGGAGGTAGGTACCTGGGTGACTGTCAGGAGAGGGAAAGGACATGGGCAGCCAATGCAGAGTACCCTTGTGACCATGCCAACTTAATAATAAGTATACCACTTTGTGTGGTATAAGTATACTGTAAGTACACTGATGGTGGAAGGAACAGCCCACCAGGTGGAAGCCACAGCCAGGATTCTTTTGCACTGTGGCTCAGAGGGAAGGGCGAGTAGAGGACTGCAGTTTTGATCGAGGATTCCATAGTTAGAGGAGTAGACATGAGATTCTGTCTTTGCAATAGAGACACTTGCATAGTATGTTTCCTCCCAGGTACCCGCATCAGGGACATCTCAGATCGGGTCTAAGGCATTCCAAAGGGGAAGGGTGAGCAGCCAGGTGTCTTGGTACATATTGACACCAATGACATAGGTAGGAAAAGGGAGGAAGTCCTGAAGAGCAAATTTAGGGATTTATGTAGAGAGTTGAAAAGTAAGACCTCCAGGGTAGCAATCTCTGATCGCTGCCTGTGCCACACGGCAGTGAGGGTAAGAATAGGATGATTTGGTAGGTGAATGTGTGACTGAGGAACTGGTGCAGGGGGCAGGGTTTCAGATTTCTGGATCATTGCGATCTCTTCTGGGGAAGCTATGACCTGTACAAAAGGATGGCTTACACCTGAACCTGAGGTGGACCAGTATCCTTGCCGGTAGGTTCACTAGAACTTCTGGGGAGAGTTTAAACTAATTTGGCAGGGAGATGGGTAAATGAGTGATAGGGCTGAGGATAGGACAGTTGGTATACAAGCAGAGGATAAGTGTAGTGAGACGGTCAGGAAGACAGACAGATTCTAGAGCAAACTTGCAGTCAATGGATTGAGTTGCTGTAATGAGGACAAAGATCGAAAAGGTTGACGAATGCATGACTGAAGATGTTAATATTTGAGTGCATGCAGTATATAAGGTAGATGATCTTGTAACGCAGTTAGAGATTGGCAGGTATGACATTGTGGGCATCACAGAGTCATGGCAGAAAGAAGATTATATTTGGGAGCTTAATATCCAAATATATATACATTGTATCAAAAGGGCAGGCGGGTAGGCAGATGGGGTGCGGCATGGCTCTGTTGATAAAGAATAAAATCAAATCCTTAGAAAGAGCTGACATAGGATTAGAAGATGTAGATACGTAGTGGGTAGAGTTAAGGAACTCCGGTGGTAAAAAGGTCCTGACAGGAGTATTATATACAGGCCTCTAAACAGTAGTCAGGATGTGGGCTACAAATTACAATGGGAAATAGAAAAGGCATGTCAAAAGGGCAACGTTACGATAGTCATATGGGATTTCAATATGCACGAAGATTGGGTACATCACTTTGGTGCTGATTGTGGACTCCAAGAGCGAGAATTTTCAAAATGCCTAAGAGATAGCTTTTTAGAGCAGCTTGTGATTGAGCCCACTAGGGGATCAGCTATTCTGGATTGGGTGTGTAATAAACTGGATTTGATTAGGGAGCTTAAGGTAAAGGAAGCCTTGGGAGACAGTGATCATAATTTGGTACAATTCATCCTGCAATTTGAAAGGGAGAAACTAGATCTGATGTATCAGTATTACAGTGAAATTAAAGAGAATTACAGAGGATTCAGAGAAGGGCTGGCCAAAGTTGCTTGGAAGGGAATACTAGCAAGGATGATGGCAGAGTAGCAATGGCTGGAATTTCTGGAAGCAACTTGGAAAGAACAGGATATATACACCCCAAAAGAGAAGAAGTATTCCCAAGCCAGGAAGACACAATTATGGTTCATAAGGGAAGTCAAAGTCAAAATAAAAGCAAAAGAGAGGGCATATAATAGAGCAAAAATTAATGGAAAGTTAGAGAATTAGGAAGCTTTGAAAAAGCAACAGAAGGCAACTAAAAAGGGCATAAGGAGGGAAAAGATAGAATGTGAAGGTAAACTAGCCAATAGTATAAAAAAAACCCATGAGCTTTTCAGATCTACAAAGAGTAAACGGGAAGTGAGAGTTAATAATGGACCACCTGAAAATGATGCTAGAGTGGTAGTAATGGGTAACAAGGAAATGGCAGATGAACTGAATAAGTATTTTGCATCAACCTTCACTGTGGAAGACACTAGCAGTATGCTAGAAATTCGAGAGTGTTTGGGAGCAGAAGGGAGAGCTTTTCCTATCACTTGGCTGACGGAGTTTGGGAAGCTGAAAGGTCTGAAGGTAGATAAGTTACCTGGACCAGAAGGACTACAATCCAGGGTTCTGAAAGAGGTGGCTGAAGAGAATGTGGAGGCATAGTTCTGAAGGATTAGAAAATTGAAAATGTCACTCCATACTTCAAGAAGGGAAGGAAGCAGTAGAAAGGAAATTACAGGCCAGTTTGTCTGACCTTAGTACTTGGGAAGATGCTGGAGATTGTTAAGGATGAGGTTTCGGGGTACTTGGAGGCACATGATAAAATGGGTCAAAGTCAGCATGTTTTCCTTAAGGGAAAATCCCGCCTGACAAATCTGTTGGAATTCCTTGAGGAAATAAAAAGCAGGGTAGACAATAGAGAATCGTTGAATTTTGTGTTTTTGGATTTTCAAAAGGTGTTTAACAAGGTGCCACATGTGAAGCTGCTTAGCAAGATACGAGCCCATGGTATTAAAGAAAAGATACTAGCACGAACAAGAGCATTAGCTGATTGGCAGGAGGCAGATAGTGGGAATAAAGTGAGCCTTTTCTGATTGGCTGCTGATGTCTAGTGGTGTTCTGCTGGGGTCAGTTTTGGGACAGCATCTTTTTAAGTTGTATGTTACTGATTTGGATGACGGAATTGATGGCTTTGTGGTCACACCAGTAGACATACAAAGATAAGTGGAGGGACAGGAAGTGCTGAGGAAGCAGGGAGGCTGTAGAAGGACTTAGAAAGATTAGGAGAATGGGCAAAGAAGTGCAGATGGAATACAGTGTTGGGAAGTGTACGTCATGCAGTTTGGTAGAAGGAATAAAAGCGTAGATTATTTTCTAAACTGAGAGAAAATTTAAAAATCTGAGGTGCAAATGGACTCATGCAGGATTCTCTAAAAGTTAATTTGCAGGTTGAGTTGATGGTGAAGAAGGCAAATGCAGTGTTAGCGTTCATTTCGAGAGGACTAGAATGTAAAAACAATGCTAAGGCTTTATAAGACACTGATGAGGCCTCACTTGGAGTAGTGTGAGCAGTTTTGAGTCCTTAATCTAAGAAAGAATGTGCTGACATTGGAGGGGGTTCAAAGGAGGTTTATGAAAATGATTCCACCATTGGTAGGCTTATCATATGAGGAGTGTTTGATAGCTCTGGGTCTGTACTGACTGGAATTTAGAAGTATGAGTGGGTTATCTCATTGAAACTTATTGTATGTTAAAAGGCCTTGACAGAGTGGAAATGAAGAGGATGTTTCCTTTCATAGAAGGAGTTTAAGACCAGAAAGCATAAACTCAGAACAGAGGAATATTCTGAGGTGAGGAGGAAATTATTTAGCCAGGGTGAATTTGTGGAAATGGCGGCTGTGGAGGCCAAGTCTTTGGGTATATTTAAGTTGGTGGTTGATAGATTCTTGATAAGTCAGGGCGTGAAAGGTTACGGGAAGAAGGCAGAAGTTGAGAGGGAGATGGATCAGCTGTGATCAAATATGGAACAGACTCAATGGGCTAAAGGCCTAATTCTGCTCTGATGTCTTATGGTAATTGACAGCTCACCATATTGACTATAGTTGGTAATATTGGTAATATTTTATTTAAATGAAATGAATATGTAAAATATTTTAATTTAGCCAAGTCTCCTAATAATTTAACATACAATATTATTCCATCTAACAGATAAATACAAACTAAAATATGAGATTATTTCATGTTAAGCAATTGCTATGGGGGAGGAATAATAGATCACGAGACCAAAAAACCAGAAGATACAGGAATAGAATTAGACCTTTCTGCGCTGCTAATTGATTATTGCTGATTTATGCTTTGTGCCCTCTGACAATGTGACTACTTATAAAGAAATAGTTATTTTCTTTTGCTCAGATACAGAGTTTCACCTTTGCTTTCATGATGAACAAACAACATTCATCATGCTTACAAAAGGTGGCTTTAGAGTTCAACCACATTTTTAAAGGTTAGCATAAATAAACCTGCAATCTGAAGTGCATAAATCTCTCATTTTTTAAAAAATTCTATTTATAAATAGTCATGAACATGCCATTGAAGGAATGGATAAACTGAAGGGGTCAAAATGCCTGACTAATGATACAATAGTTCTTTATGAAATGAATTTGAGCTGAATGAATCCTATGGGATAGAACGGCAGCACAAATGACTCAGCAATGATTTTGTTAATATTGAAGGATGTGATTACATAAGTTGTTGGGGCAGAAGCCTGTGACTTCTACATGATATATAACCATGCAATAACTATTCTCCACCTTCCTTTCTACCCCCTCAATTGCCGACCTGCTGCTTGAGTTCTCACAGCTTTGTCAAACCTTCCTGTTTAGCACCAGCAAACCTCCCTCCAAGGATCTTGGTTGTTCTCCAGGTTAGGTGCAATCTGTCCTCTCACCTGGCTCGGAAGCGAGCCCAATGATCCATGTACTTGAAGCTTTTCTTCTTCACCTGCTTTTAGCCATGTATTTAACTGTACTACCTTTTTTCCCCTTGCCTCGCCAGCTGAAATTATTCCAATCACTTACACAAACAAAATTTATGCAAGAATAATCACATTGATTAGTGTGAAGTAAAACTAATTTTATCGTCCCTAACACTTTTCTTTATAACAAATGTCAACAAATGATTTCTCTGGGAATCACAAGTGATTAAAAAATTTAAAAGCGACATTGAATGATCAACATGATCATATAATAATTATTTAATCCTTTTGAAATGGTCAGAGGCAGGTTCTGTGAGAGGAGGCAGTTTTGACCAGTCAAATTTACTTTTCTTATTCCACATTATTGTTACAATGTACACTTTAAATAATTATTTTTAAATAATTTCATTAAACAAACATGTGTACACGGAAGAAAATTGCAATTGCTCCAATTGTATGTTCTACTAGTAATACATTATTCATAATTTTAGAAAGTGAGCTTTGTAACAAAGATCAGAAATAAGCTCAGGCAGCCACAATCAATTCTGTGCAAAGGCCCAAACAGAAACTTTCCATGTTATTATATTATTATTAGTTGGCCTAATGTTTACAATTTCTTCTTAAGCCACAGCAAAATTTAGAAATAAAATGTAATAACCTCATTTAAACAGGTTTTGAGTTTGGACTTAAAGCTAGTTTGTTCAGGTAGAACAGAGCAAATCTATTTCATAATGTCTGCAGTCTTTAATTCCCAGAAAGATGATACAGAATAACATGCCAAGTGTGTTTAATGTTATTGATCCTCTGTCAGATAAACTTACCTTCCATCATGAGTATACCACATATAATTTGGTTTATATAATCCAATATTGAAGCTAGACTCTTACAGGAGTGTGAAAGATGCCAGAAACCAGACATGAGAACAGTTTAAAATTTTCATGGTAGTTAAAGCTTATTGAATTCATTTATCACCCAGAGTGACCCCAGGTTCCATTAATATAGTACCTTCTTGGTTCTTTAAAGATTTTATTATCCTGAACTCTGAGAGCAACTGCAGAAGTATACAGGGACATTTGATAAAGCTGTTTAAGGTAATGAAAATTGTCACATGGTAGATGGAACTAAAGCTCTTTTCCAAAATACTAGGAAAAATATATGATATAATGGAATACATTTAATGCAAAAAAAAACCCAGTAGAAATGTTTTTACCAAGAGCACTGTAAGGATGTGGAAAAAATTTGAGGAGTTAATGTTTGAAGAAGAGATCATGTCAAAATTTAAGAACAAGTTAGAGATGGTTGAAGGTACTGTGCATAAAGGGTCTCCCCAGAAAGGGCAGGAAGCTTCATATGATTAGTACTTTTACTCATAGGTTACGGACTGCAACTTAGGTGTTGAATAAACATCGATGTGGATTGATTAGAACTTACTTTAATATGATAAATGTATTCCATTTTGTAGTGTAATGTATCTGTTAGCTAAACTTGGAATGCTAACAGAACCTGTTAGTTTCATTAATAATTTTGTACTTCAGTAATTTGAATATATGGTTCCTTTTCTTCTTTTTGCAGTTACTTGAAGTATTGTTTACACATTTGTCTTTTTTCCCTAAGTTATTATCTTATGCAACATCTTTCTTTAGTACTTCCTTCTGGACCACTTCACTTCACTTTTCTTAACTTTATTTCACTTAGAAACTTCACTTTAGAAATCACTGGAGAATTATCATCATACTCTGCACTGCTGCAAGATGTTGAACTGTCTTTTGTATTACATCAGTCAGAACTAGATTAAATCATCTGACTGTGGTGTGTCCAGTGTATTCTATCATTCAGAGTCCGAATCAGGTTTAATATCACCAGCACATGTTGTGAAATTTGTTGTCTTTGCGGCAGCAGTACAATGCAATACATGATAAAAAGAACTGAATTACAGCAAGTATATAAATGAAATATGCAGCCCAAAAAAAGAATTGAGGTACTGTTCAAGGGTTCAATGTCCATTCAGAAATCAGGTGGCAGAGAGGAAGAAACTGTTCCTGAATCAATGAGTGTGTGCCTTCAGGCTGAAGGTAACAATGAGAGAGGGCATGTCCTGGGTGATGGAGAACCTTAATGACAGATGCCACCCTTTTGAGGCATCGCTCCTTGGAGAAGTCCTGGATGCTACAGACAGTGGTGCCCAAGATGGAGCTGACAGAATTCACAACTTCCTACAGCTTCCTTCGATCCACTGCAGTGCCCCTCCATACCAGATGGTGATGCAGCCAATTAGAATGCTCTTCATGGTACATCTGTAGAAATTTGAGAGCATCTTTAGTGACGCACCAAATCTCGTCAGACTCCGAATGAAATATAGCTGCTGTCACGTCTTCTTTGTACTTGCATCAATATGTTGGGCCCCGAACAGATCCTCAGAGATGTTGACACACAGGAACTTGAAACTGCTTCTGAATCCCCCTATGCAGACTGGTTTGTGTTCCTTCTTCTTACACTTTCTGAAGCTCACAATCAATTCTTTGGTCTTATGGACATTGAGTGCGAGTTTGTTGCTGCAACACCACTCCAGCAGCTGATCTATTTTGCTCCTGTACCCCTTCTCATCACCATTTGAAATTCTGCCAACAATAATTGTATTGTTAGCATATTTATAGGTGGCATTTGAGTTATGTCTAGCCACACAGACATGGGTGCATAGACAGAGGGCTAAGCACACATCCTTGAGGTGCACCAGTGTTAATTGTCAGCTTTAGGAGATGTTATTTCTGATCTACACAGACTGTGGTCTTCTGCTGAGGAAGTTAAGGATTCATTTGTGGAGAGAGCTAGAAAGGCCCAGGTTTTAGAGCTTTTTGATCATAACTGTAAGAATGATTGTGTTAAGTGCTGAGCTGAAGTCAATAAACAGCATGCTGACAAAAGTATTAGTATTATCCAGCTGATCCAAGGCCGCATGAAGAGCCATTGAGGTTGCATCCACTGTAAACCTATTGTGACGATAGGCAAATTGCAATGGGTCCAGGTCCTTGCAGAGACAGGAGTTAACTCTAGCCATAACCAATCTCTTAAAGCACTTTATCATTGTAGATGTGATTGCTACCGAACAATAGTAATTAAAGCAGCTCACCCTGCTCCTCTTGGGCACTGGTATGATTGTTGTCCTCTTGAAGCAGGTGAAAATTTCTGACTGCAACAATGAGAGATATGAACTATCTTTGAACACACCCACCAGTTGGTTGGTACAGGTTTTCAGAGCCCCACCATGTATCCAATCATGTATGCAAGGGTTCAACTTCTTGAAAGACAATGCGACATTAATCCCCCAAACAGAAATCATTGGGTTACGGGGTGCTGCAGGGATCCTCATATAGTTTTATTCTCCCTTTCAAAGTGAGCATAAAAGGCACTGAGCTAGTCTGGGAGTGAAGCAGCGTTGCCATTCATATCTGGTGATGATGATGTCTTCTGATACATCTAGTGACTTTATCCATGAATTATTTTGTTACTTTTGGTAATTGCTAACAAATTAGTATCAGCTCTAAGATTTTTTACACTCATCTGTTACCAATTCAATATGTATTCATATTAATACCATTGCTCTGCTTGATACATTGTTTACATAGCTTATTTTATAATTTCTCAATTTTTTTTACCATTTCAAGTTTGGAGTCATCTATATATTGGATGACTCTCTACTGAATTTTTTCGGTCCAAGTTTAAACTAGAAAGAGAACTCATAACAACACACACAGAATGCTGGTGGAACACAGCAGGCCAGGCAGCATCTATAGGGAGAAACACTGTCAACGTTTCAGGCCAAGACCCTTCATCAATTTCCAGCATCTGCAGATTTCCCCACGTTTGCAAGAGAACTCATAGTATTATTTCCTCTGTCATTGTAGTAAGTATTTCATCTATATCAACATAATTATTCTTTAATATGCTTTTTCAATGGATTTTGTTCCTATTCTGACAGTTTCCTATCCTTTTCAAGTATTAACCAAAACTTTTTGTTGTCACATTTCACCATCATGAGGAATATCAGTCCTGTTTAGATTTGACTTTATCAGTGAATTCAGATCTTTGTTAATAATTATTTGCCGGGTTAATTGAGAAAATAGTGTTAAATTTTATACTTGATGTTATTTCTGTATTTTATATAGAATTAAAGTACTATTAATATAACTGTAATTGCCTATGGTTGACTTGTTAACTTGTTAAATGAAGAAAAACAATATTCCGGTTTTAATTTACTCAAATTCTAAAGATTCCTTTATTGGGATTATCAAATTCTCACAAATCCTCACCCTAAAGTCTTTGGGCATTCTAAAACACCAACACAACTTTTTTTTAAGCTAACTTTGCAACTTTTCCAAGACTTCCATTGGACTACCAAGTTATAAATCTTCTCTTAGCTTACTATGTTTTCGGGTGACATGTTCCTCATATCACCCAGTTTGAATATTTTTATTGTGGAATCATCTGATATGAAAACTGGATATAACTTATATTTTTAATTCATTGGCTATCCTCTTGTTAATAAGAGCATTCAGTGTTATCATCTGCATTTAGAGTAGTCGATTTTTTTTTCTCTTTTTTTGTAATTTATTTTTTATTGAAGTTCATCAAACAAACATTTCCATAAGATGTATTCCAGACATTGTACATATATATCGTATAATCATATATATCACAAATCTCCACAAAGTATTTATCTGAGGTATACACTTATAGAAAAGAGTGGAAAGTAAAAACAGGCAAAAGGAAAGAACTATATACAAGTAGAGAGTAATCTTTTTTTTTACAACATATTCATTGATTTGTGAGAATAAAATCAGGCCTATGAGGCATTATGTAATTAAACCATTTTCCCCAGTGTGAATCAAATTGTTCCAGCTTACGATTAACAGAAACGGTTATCTTCTCCATTTTGTAGATGTCCATTGTAATTTCCATCCATGTATTTAAAGTTGGGCTCTCCTGTGATAACCATTTCCTAGTAAGAGTCTTTTTACCAGCCACCACCAATATATTCATTAAATATTTATCTCTTTTCAACCATTCTTGAGGTATATATCCAAAATATATGGTCTTACTCTCTAAGGGTATTTCACATTTAAAGATGTCTTGTAGGGCATTGTGTATCCCCCTCCAACAGTTTTTGATAACAGGGCAGTCCCAAAAAATATGATAACGATTTGCATTTTGATTTCCACGATTTCTCCAGCAAACAGGGAGGTTACTATCATAATGGGATTTCTGAGAGGGTGTAATAAAATATCAAGTTTTTCCATCCAAGCTCCCTCCATTTCTGTGAACTGGTACACTTCCATTGATACCCCCATATTCATTCTTCCTCAGATATAATTATCCCTCCCTCCTTCTCCCATTTTGTTTTAATGTATGAATCAAATGTGTATTAAGATTTGACAACCCCTTATAAATGCTTGAAATGATTCTACAACCATTAATAGTGTTTTTTTTTTAAGTTTCACTTTATGACCTTGGTTGTTTTTTTCTGAATGTGTTATAAAGATCCATTGAACTATATCACTACCTGTGGAGGTACTTTGATTTTCTCTTTATTTTAAACTGTTATGCGTGCAGAATTTATGCTTCCATAGTGTGACTTGGCTTTAGCTACAATTATATCCTTTTTTTTCCAGATATAATCCTATAAAGATTTTACATAAATCATCAACTAAAATTCTTTTAATATTTTCATCTGCTTTATTCAAAATATCTCATTTACATTAATTCACTCAACTTCTGAACTTCAGTATTTCATCATTACAGATCACGTCGGATTTATTCATTCTCTAGTAAGTGTCTCCTGAGGGGTCATAACTTTTATTCTCAATACTTTTGAGTGATTTACAAATGCTAGGATCTCTCATTCAATGCCAGCTGCAAAGATCTATTCACTGAATGAACTGTCCTAAATCACCCCTAGGCAAAGGTCGACCTTGATATCGTTGACAGGCAAAATCTCTGGAGGCAGTTATTGCTTAAATGAGCAAAAATTCATAATATTAATCCTGTTATAAAGCATCAAGGTAAAATTGCTATTCAGCTGTTCCCTTTTACTGTCTATCTTTCAATCTCCACAGAAAAATAGAGTTCTTGAGTTATGGCTTAGAAGATTAATGAATGAGGGATTCACTTCTCAAGTGAAAATCCTTTTGCCATTTTTTGAAGGTATCAGCTCATTTATTTTAATTGAGTTAATTTACCTGCCAAATTAGCAGGCAGAAGAATTTTAGTCAAGATGCTCCATGATTGTGCATTGACATTTTAAGATGACCATTTTTTGACCGTTATACCAAGATATGCCAATTTATGCATTTTTAGTATATTGTATTTTTATCAGAATTTGTCAAGTAATTTTAAATAGAAAACACATATATGCATGGAATGTGGAAAATGCAGATTACAGACAGTCACAAACAATTGTGTCTGTACATAAATCAGTCACATACAATTGTGTCTGTGCATAAATGCACTTATAGATGGTCCATGATGCAAATGTATTTGCAGCACAATACTAGTGATTGAGTATAGTCATTGACACACAATCAGTATTCATGCATTCATCACCAGAGAAAATACAATAACCAGAATTTTCTGACTCTGTCATCTAGCAAAGGATGAACAGCTTTATCATTAGCAAGCATATATTAAAGATCTGACACCATCTCAAACTCAAACTCATATCTAAGGAGCACTGGAGCAATGCATTTTAAGCTCTTGAGGATTCTGCATAGAATGCATAGGGATGAAAAGCTATCAGCTTGTCTTAACCTTAACACCATTTCCTGATGTTCCATGATGGCATCCTACACCACAATAATTAGCCATTCCTTCTTTTTCTAGGTTCCATTACTGATTAGAAAAAAAAAGTTCATCTCATTTAATTCAAATTAGCAAATGTTGACTTCATTTGATTTTGAAATAACAAGGATAGTTAGTGACAGGCATGCAAGACTCCTTGTTACCTAGCAACATAACGGGGCAGCAATATCATACAGACGAATTAGAAATTAGGCATGTGTTGTTTTCTTCAGGTAAGCTGCTGGCATTTGGAAAGAAGAACTATCAGCACTGTGCACATTATGTTTGTCTTTAGAAAGCCATAGAAACAAATAGCTACTGTGTCTTTGTTCAGCTGCACAGCCCTCAATTTGGTATTAATACTGAATGAGTAACATTCATCATACTTACTCCGGTCAATTCCGCAATGCAATCTATTCTTCATAATTTAGTGGAAAGAAATCCATTATTTGAGAGGACCAATTCTCAATGCATTTGACATCCACATGTACATATACATATCCTGACATTTGAGTTTATGAATATAGAAATATCAAATGGATGAAATAATTGAAAATTACATTTTTTTATTCTGCTGATTATAAATTAACTAATGTCAGGGGAGGCCATTTAGCCTATTGAATCTATGTCAGCTCCCAGAGAAATCCCATAAATCCGCTTCACCCAATTATCCCCTGTTCTTGATAACTTTATTGTATGTCAATTTTTTTCAGTGATTACAATGTAATTACATAACCTGATAACATTTTCATCATGCTATTGAAAGTCAATTTGCTCTTTTGATAAAAAAAATGGATAGGTAATTAGTATGATTCAAGAAAACACTTAAAAGGATATAACAAGTGCAAGAAAACAGTTATTTATGATAAAAGAACAATTTACTTCATTTATAAGATACAGATTTATTAGTTACTTTCATCCTAGTCATTGATGTTTAACTTTACTCTATGCACATAATCATACTTTTTCAGTCAATGTCCAGATATTTCTAAATAAAAGACAGAAAATGCTAGAACTAATCAACGGGTCAAGCAGCATCTGTTGAGAGAGAAACAGCCTCAGATGCTGTCTAACCTAATCATAGTTTACAGCGTATTTATCTATCTATCTATTTATTTATTTATTTACTGAGGTGCAGCATGAAAAAGGCCCATCTGGCCCTTTGAGCTGTGTCTCCCAGAATCCCCTGTTTTCACCCGAGCCTAATCATGGGACAATTTATCTTGACCAGTTAACCTATCAACTGATTCATCTTTGGACTGTGGGAGGAAACTGAAGCACCCAGAGGGAACCCACACAGTCACGGGGATAATGTCCAAACTCCGTATGGCCAACTGTGGGAATTGAACCCAGGTCACTGGTACTGTGAACAATTGTGCCAACCACCACATTACTGTGCTGTACCTTACTTCAGAGTTCAAAAAACCTGATGGCTTGAATCTCAATTTCTCCTTCTAGTAAACAAATACCTCCCCTTCCTCTATTCCACATTCTGACAATTTACCTCTCACTTGCCTATTACTTCTCCCTGGGTCCTCTTCTTCTTCCCTTTCTCCTAAGGTCCACTCTCCTCCCCCTATCAGTTTCATTTTTCTACAGCTCTTGACCTTTCTCACCCACCTGGCTTCCAGCTAGCCTCTTCCCCACCCCCACCTTTTTATTCCAGCATCTTCTCCCGTTCTTCTCAGTCCTGAAGAAAGGTCTTGGCGTGAATGCTTTTTTTTTCTGTAGATGCTGTCTGACCTGCTAAGTGCCTCCAGCGTTTTTTTTGTGTGCTTCTCCAATCCATAAATATATCTTGTTTTATGATCATGATCGACTGGAGGAAGCTTTGGTGAGTCTATTATTTCTTGGTCAAAATTTTGCTTATGTGAGTGTTGGAGCACTATTTACATGACATGGAACATAGAAATCTAGTGATGAATACTGATGCAGACAGAATGTTCCTTACGTGGAAATCGGATGGGTGAAATGAACAATCACAAGGCTGATAAAATTCAATACAGGTCAGTGTGAGTCACTATATTTTTGTTGGAAGAACGAGAGATAAATGTTAAATGGTGCGCTATTAAAGTGTTACTAGGAAAGAATAATCAGGAAGGTGCCAGTGTACAGTTCCGTGAAAGTGGCAGGACACATTAACAGAGAAATAATTAGACTTGTATTTTTATAGATTTGTTTAATTTATTCATTTTTCAGGACCTAAACATTGGTGGCATAGCCAGTTTTGTTGCCCATACCTCATTTAACTGGAATTGTGAAACTTGGAGAGTAATTCCAGATATCCCTAAGATTCAACCACATTGGTAGATCTGCAATCACATTTAGACCAGATGAAATCAGGAAGACAGTTTTCTCTCCCAAAGTGAGCTGGTGATGCAGATGGGCTTTTAAGACAATTCAATAGTTTTAATCTTTACTAATGACCTGTTTTAAATTCAAAGTCCATGGAGTTATGCTAAGCCTTTATAAAGACTAGTCTGGTTCCAGTTTGAATATAACGTCCAGATCTGGGCACAGCTGTTCAAGGTGCATACAATAACCTTGTAAACCGTAGAGAGGTGAGATTTACTGGAATAGTTACAGGGATAAGAGGTTCCAGGTATGGTAATGAACTGGAGAATCTGGGTTTTGTTTTTATTAGAATGGAAAAAAACTGAGAGAAGATTTGATAAAAGAGTTAATAATGCATTCAGATTGAGATAAAGATGAGAGACTTTCCATTGGGTTAGAAGGATTGAAGTTAAAAAGTTAAGAACTGGAGGTAACATTTAACGATGGGCTAAGTCTTTGATTGTGCTGTCTGATGTTAAGTGAATAGAGATTTAAAACAAAATTGAATTAATTTTCAAGGAAGAAGTAAACTACATGCAAATTGGACATGTGTATGAGGACAAGGTGAATTGGATTTTTCCTTCCAAGATAAAAATTCAATGGGATGATTGGCCTCCTGTTATACTGCAACACTCAGTGATTTAGTAATCAATTCTTTCACTAACAAACAACGTCCTGTTTCCGTTTACTCTTCAACATCCATGATCATGGTACTACTGTTTAATATTGCCCTTTGATCGTACCATCTGCAGATTTATGGCCAGCTTCCACACTTAAACTGATGACATCCAATTTCCTCAACTCTTCCAATGGCTCTATTTTGTCAAACTCCTGATGCAATATCCATTTTTTGCACAAATGGCAATTCTCTATGTTATACAACCTCTTTGCCTCTTTGCTAAGCATGAGATCAGCTTCCATAAATAGTCCCTTCATTGGCTTGACACCCTTAGTTTCATTACCACTCTATGAAGGTACTTGGAATGATTTTTTCAGTATTGCAGGAGCTAATTAAAGCTGCCATTGTTACTTAAATAATGTCTGGTTATAAATTGATCAAGTTGATATATTGAGTGATCTCCAATCTGCTATTGTAAGCACAGTGCAGTAATTATGCTGTATTGCTTGTTGCTTTGCTGCAATGAGCCCATTCTCTTACTATTTTATAAATAAAATGCATTTCCTGTCTGAGTAAAATAAGGAACATCAATATTCAAGCTTTTTATCTGCTTCACTCTTCCTTTTATGCTTCTTAAAACACATAGAGAAACAAAGATGGGAAAAGGATAATTAGCTAACAATTCATAACTGATATTTTCATGATGCAAAGAAAGAACACTGAAGCAATTTTTTCTTCCATTCCCCGCTCTAGTTCCCCTCTTCCCACTTCCCTTCTCCTCACTTGCCTATTGCTTCCATTTGGTGCCCTTCCTCCTTACCTTTCACTGATGGTCCACTCTCCTCTTCTGACAAACTCCTTCTTCTTCAGCCTTTATCCTTTCCCATCTCTCAGCTTCTCACCTCTTACCCCCTCCCATCCCCCACACTCCACTTCATCTATCATCTTCCCAGCATGTACTACTTCCCCAAGGCCCATCTCCTTATTCTGGCTTCTTCCCCTTACCTTTCCAGTCCTGATGAAGGGCTTGACCCAAAATATCAACTCCTTATTCCTTTCCATAGATGCTGCCTGAGCTACTGAGCTCCTCTGGTATTTTGTGTGTGTCACTCCAGATTCCTGCATCTGCAGAATATCTTGTGTCAGCAAAATTTTGGATTAGATTTGCCCAAATTAATATGTAAAATGCACAAAACCTTCCCAAGCAACAACTTGGGTTTTAATGTGTCCCGAAGCATCACTACTGCACCATTGACCATTCACCTCAGGGAAAACACAGGTTTAAGTAAAGCAATACTGTCATTTCCATTCCCCTACTGGTTTCCCATCACACTCCCAATTTTTTCCTACTACCTTTCCAATTTCCTTTTGACAATTCTAATTTTGTTTTGATGTCCACTACCCTTACCAGTGGTGAGTTCCCAGTTCAGTCATAAAAAAAAATCTATTACTTAAAAAATGATTTTCCTTTTGAAATTTTTTTCAATATGTTAATTGTGTACACCCTGGTCTTTGAAATATTTATCAATGTGGACCTGCCATGATCACTTTGTTAAAAGATACATACACATTGGGTATACTAACAGTTTTTCATCCATTTTCACAGTTCTATAATTTCCATTATGTTATAATTTATATGTGGGCTTCAAACAAACAGATTCATTACCATTGATCCAAATGTAACCACTATATAAAAATGATATGTTCAGCACTTCTTTCCTACCCATCACACTTCCACTCAGAATTTTGCATTTCATAACAAAAATGCATAAAACATTAAGACTATAAGACATAAGAGAGAATGATGTCATTTGTCCCATCAAGTCTGCTCTACCATTTCATCACGGCTGACCCAATTTTCCTCTCAGCCCCAATCTCCTGTCTTCTCCAATATCCTTTCATACCCTGACCGACTAAGAATCTATCAACCTCTGCCTTAAATATATAGGCAGGCTTGGCCTCCACAGATTCCACAGGTTCATCACTCTTGGGATAAAGAAATTCCTCCTCATCTCCATTCTAAAAGGATGCCTCTCTATTCTGAGTTGGGGTCCTCTGGTCTTAGACTCTCTCTTCATAGGAAACATCCACCTCCACTCTGTCAAGGCCATTCACCATTTGATAGGTTTCAATGAGGTCACCCTTCATTCCTCTGAATGCTAGTGAATACATGCCCAGAACCATCTAATGGTTTTCATAGGACAAGCTATTCAATCCTGGAATCATTTTCATGAACTTCCTTTGAACCCTCTCCAGTTTCAGCACATCCTTTCCAAGATAAGGGGCCCAAAATGGATCACAATACTCCCAGTGAGGCCTCACATTACATCCTTGCTTTATTTTCCAGGCATCTTGAAATGAATGCTAACATTGCATTTGCCTTCCTCACCACAGACTCAACCTGCAAGTTAACCTTTAGGGAATCCTGCACAAGGACTCCCAAGTTAGCTTGCGCCTCCATTTTTCGTATTTTCTCTCCATTTAGAAAATAGTTGACCCTTTCATCTCTTCTACCAAAGTTCATGACCATACACTTCCCGGCACTGCATTCCATCTGCCACCCCTTTGCCCATTTTTCTAATCTGTTTAAGCCCTTGTGTAGCCTCTCTGCTTCCTCAAAACTACCTGCTCCTCCACCCTCCACCTATCTTCATGGAGCCATTAATTCCATCATCCAAATCATTAACATGTAACGTAAAAAGAATCAGTCCCAACACAGACCCCTGTGGAGCACCACTAGTCACCAACCGCCAACTAGAAAAGGTTCCCTTTATTCCCACAATTTGCCTCCTGCCAATCAGCCATGGCTTTATCCATGCTAGAATCTTCCCTGTAATACCATGGGCTCATAGCTTGTTAAGCAGCCTCGCATGTGGCACCTTGTCAAAGTCCTTCTGAAAATCCAAGTACACAACATCAACCAATTCTCCTTTGTCTATCCTGCCTGTTATTTCTTCAAAGAATTCCAACAGATTTGTCAGGTAAGATTTTCCTTGAGGAAACCATGTTGATTTTGTTCTATTTTACCATGTGCCTTCAAGTACCCTGACACCACATCCTTAACAATCAATTCCAACATCTTCCCAACCACTGAGGTCAGACTATCTGGCCTATAATTTCCTTCCTTCTGCCTCTCTTGCTTATTGAAGAATAGAGTGACATTTGCAATTTTCCAGTCTTCTGGAACCATTCTGGAATCTAGCAATTATGAATAATCTACATAAAAGAATCTTGGTGATTATAGGGATAACTTACAGTGGACTGAAAAGCTTGAGCATGTACATATTAAGAAAGGAGATGTGCTGGAGTTTTTGGAAAGCATCAAGTTGCATAAGTCACCAGGACCAGACAAGATGTACCCCAGGCTCCTGTGGGAGACGAGGGAGGAGATTGCTGAGTCTCTGCCAATGATCTTTGCATCATCAGTGGGGATGGGAGAGGTTCCGGAGAATTGGAGGGTTGCACGTGTCGTTCCATTATTCAAGAAAGGGAGTAGAGGTAACCCAGGATATTATAGACCAGTGAGTCTTACTTCAGTGGTTGCTAAGTTGATGGGGAAGATCCTGAGAGGCAGGGTTTATGAACATTTGGAGAGGCATAATATCATTAGGAATAGTGAAAACATGGCTTTGTGAAAGGCAGGTCATGCATTACAAGCCTGATTGAATTTTTTGAGGATGTGACTAAACACATTGATGAAGGTAGAGCAGTAGATATAGTGTATATGGATTTCAGCAAGGCATTTGACAAGGTACCCCATGCAAAGCTTATTGAGAAAGAAAGGAGGCATGGGATCCAAGGGGACATTGTTTGTGGATCCAGAACTGGCTTGCCCACAGAAGGCAAAGAGTGGTTGTAGACGGGTCATATTCTGCATGGAGGTTCGTGACCAGTGGTGTGCCTCAGGGATCTGTTCTGGGATCCCTACTCTTCGTGATTTTTATAAATGAACTGGATAAAGATGTAGAGGGATGTGTTAGTAAATTTTCTGATGACACAAAGGTTGGAAGTGTTATGGATAGTGTGGAGGGCTATCAGAGGTTACAGAGGGATATTGATAGGATGCAAAACCGGGCTGAGAAGTGGCAGATGGATTTTAACCCAGATAAGTGTGAGGTGGTTCATTTTGGTAGGTCAAATTTGATGGCAGAATATAGTATTAATGATAAGACTCTTGGCAGTGTGGAGGATCAGAGGGATCTTGGGGTCTGAGTCCATAGGACACTCAAAACTACTGTGCAGGTTGACTCTGTGGTTAAGAAACCATGCAGTGCATTGGCCTTCATCAATTGCGGGATTGAGTTCAGGAGCCGAGAGGTAATGTTGCAGCTATATAGGACCCACATGGAGTAATGTACTCAGTTCTGGTGGCCTCACTGTAAGAAGGATGTGGAAACCACAGAAAGGGTGCAGAGGAGATTTGCAAGGATGGTACCTGTATTGGGGAGCATGCCTTATGAGAATAGATTGAGTGAACTCGGCCTTTTCTCCTTGGAGTGACAGAGGATGAGAAGTGACCTGATAGAGGTGTAGAAGATGATGAGAGGCATTGATCGTGTGGATAGTCAAAGGCTTTTTTCCAGGGCTGAAATGGCTAGCACGAGAGAGCACAATTTTAAGGTGCAGTAGGTACAGAGGAAATATCAGGGGTAAGTTTTTTACGCAGGGAGTGGTGAGTGCGTGGAATGGGCTGCCGGCAACGGTGGTGGAGGCGGATACGATAGAATCTTTTAAGGGACTCCTGGACAGGTACATGGAGCTCAGAAAAATAGAGGGCTATGGGTAATCCTAGATCATTTCTATGGTAGGGATATGTTCGGCACAGCTTTGTGGGCCAAAGGGCCTGTATTGTGTTGTAGGTTTTCTATGTTTCTATTGTGACTAATGTCTCCACCATCTCTTCAACCACCATGTTCACAATTCTGGGACGTACACCATCTATCCAGTTGATTTATCTACCTTCCCCTTTCAGTTTCCCAAAAACTTTCTCCCTTCTAATGGTAACTTCACATACTTATTCAGTTCATCCACCATTTCCTTGTCCCCCATTACTACCTCTCTAACATTGTTTTCCAGCGGTCCAATATCCATTCTCACCTCTCTTTTACACTTTACATATCTGAAGAAACCTTTGGTATCCTTTTTAATATTATTGGCTATCTTACTTTCATATTCCATCTTTATTTTCTTCATGACTTTTGGAGTTGCTTGCTGTTGGTATTTAAAAGCTTCCCCACTCTCTATAAATTCCCACTAATTTTTGCTCTATTTTACCCGATCTCTTTGTCTTTTATGTTGGCTTTGACTATCCTTGTTAGCCATGGTTGTGTCATCTTGCCTTTAGAAAATTTCTTCCTCTCTGGAATTTATATATCCCGTGCCTTCCGAATTGCTTCCAGAAATTCCAGCTATTGCTGGTCTGTCATCATCCCTGCCCGTGTTCTTTTCCAATCATTTTGGTCAACTTCTCTCTCATGCCCCTGTAATTCCCTTTATTCTGCTATAATTCTGATGCATCTGATGTTAGCTTCTCCTTCTCAAATTTCAGGGTAAATTCAATCATATTATGGTCACTTTCCCTGAAGGTTTCTTATATCTTAAGCCCTCTAGTCAATTCCGGTTCATTGCACAACAGCCAGTCCAGAATAGCTGATCCTCTACTGGGCTCAATCATGAGCTGCTCCAAAAAGCCATCTTGTAGGTATTCTAGAAATTCCCCCTTTTGGAATCTTGCACCAACCTGATTTTCTCAATCTACCTGCATATTCAAATCCCCCATGGCTATTGTAACATTGCCTTTTTGGTATACATTTTCTATCTCCCATTGTAATGTGTAGGACACATCCTTATTACTTTTGGGGTCTTTTCACCCTTGCAGTTCCTTAGCTCTCTCCACAATGATACAATGCCTTCTGGCCCTATGCCACCTCTTTGTAATGATTTAGTTTAATTTTTTACCAACAGAGCCACACCAGTCCATCTGCCTTCCTGCCTGTCTTTTTGATACAACATGTATCCTTGGACATTAAGCTCCCAGCTATAATCTTCTTACAGCCATGATTCAGTGATGCCCACAACATCATACATGCCAATCTGTAAACGTGCTACCAGCTCAATGACCTCATTCTGTAAACTGTATGCATTCTAATATAACACCTTCAGCCCTGTATTCAACCTTTTCAATTTTGTCCACCTTTTATGTTGCAGCTCACCCTGTTGTCTGCAATTTTGCCCTATCATCAGACTCTCCTTGCTAGGAGTCTCACTGTACTTTGCCTCTGTTTGTAAACCAACTACCTCATCTTCAACACTATCAGTCTGGTTCTCATATCCTTGCCAAATTAGTTTAAAACCAATCGAAGGTAGCCAACCTGCTCGCGAGGATATTGGACCCCTTCATTAAGGCAGTCATTTGAACCAGATAGTTTAAGTCAGTATGGTTTTACAAAAACAAAGTCAAAGTGGTCTATGTTGCTCAAATTTTGATTTTAATATTCATTTGTATAGCACTAAGAGTAAATTTGGATAAGAATAGGAAACATTCTAACAAGATGTGCAATTTATGTCTGCCTAGCATTCTAATGTAAATGATACAGTTGTTGATCATGACTTAGGTAGCCAGCATTCTTAGCTAAATTAGAAATGTGTTTGATGCATATATGTGGATGACGGTCACATGCACTTAAGGTCTACAAGATACTGTGTTGCCAGTCACATTGGACTTCCTCCATCTGCCCATATTATTAGACAACAACAATCATTAGAACTCCATTTTCAGTATTTCTTAAAGGAATCCTTAGCTGGCATCAGGTAAAGAATTGGAAAGTTATTTTGCCTGAATTAGGCTGTGTTCATTACCTCATTGTGTCTGGCACAGTACTTTATCAAGAAATTCTGCAGGCTCAATTGTCAGTAAGTAATATTTTAGCAAATCCATCCTTACAGAAGAGCAGAAGGATCAAGAGCAAAGAGCATGCAAAGCTGTAAATGAAGGAGGGGAATAGAAAGATAAGTGCTCTCCATAATCTCTGTTCAACTGTTTGTAGTTCCAAGGCAATGTGCATCTTTTCCTGAAGAACAATATATTTAAATGGGCTTCTGCTGGAGTGTTCTCCTAGAATCAGGACACTTCCAATGACAAGACCAACAGAATGCTCTGCAGTTCCTTGCCTATCTACAGCAGCTGAGGTGCAAGTAAATCAGGGTTCATTGACGTTATTAAAAGGTAATAATTTTTTTTAGGAAGATACACTTTAGACATCATCTTGAAGAATTAGTCCTACAAATCAAGTCCTCAGGTTGTTGATGCCATTTGAATATCCTGGTTGAGAGAATACAGAAGAGAATTCCAAATCGTCCTAAAGTAAATCACCCAAACAAAACCCATTGTCTTATGGAAAGAGGTTACACAGGAGTTTAGCCTCAGGGACATGACAGTAGAAAAAGTTCAATGATGTTAACAGTTTTGTTAGGGAAAAGATCCTAACTCTTGCTCTCAAGTCAGATCATTTCACTTGAATATGAAAATATAATGCTAATGCAATGATTGCCAGTAAGACTAATTAAAAATTATGAAATAACTCATGCTTGTTAAATGTTAATTATTAAAACTTCTTGCATTCCTGACTTTCCAAAATGCAAAAATTGAACTACAAAAAATAGATAATAATTATATTTTAATTTTATTTAAAATGTTGAGCAATGAACTCAAAATGCTGGAGGAACTCAGCAAGTCAGGTAGCATCTATAGAAATTAATAAACAGTCAATGCTTCAGGCCAAGACCCTTCAAAGGAAGGGGAAGATGCCAGAATAAAAAGGTGGTGGAAGGGGAAGGAGGGAAAATTAGAAGGTGATAGGTGAAGCCAAATGGGTGGGGTAAGGCGGAATGAAGTAGAAAGCTGGGAGGTTATAGGGGAAAAAGGCAAAGGGCTGGAGAAGACAGGATCTGACAGGGGACCATGGGAGAAAGGGGAAGAAGGAAGGACACCAGGGGGAGTTGATAGGCAGGTGAGAAGAGGTAAGAGACCAGGGTGGGGAAGAGAAGAAGAATGAAGAAGTATGGGAAAAAATACTGGATGTAAAATATCGATGTTTGTGTCATCAGGCTGGACGTTACCTAGATGGAGTATTAGGTGTTGTTCCTCCACCCTGTGAATGGCCTCATCATGGCAGAACTGTCATGTTGGAACGAGAATGGGATAGGAGTTAAACTATTTGGCCACCAGGATATTTCACTTTTTGCACATGGAGTGAAGGTGTTCGACAAATGGTCCCCCAATTTATGTCGGGTCTCATCAATGTAGAGGATACAATAGAGCAGGGGATACAATAGACAAGCCCAGCAAATTCGTAGGTGAGGTGTTGCCTCATTGGAAGGACTGTTTTGAGCTACGAATGGAGGTGAATGAGCAGATGTAGCATTTCTGTTGCCTGCAGTGATATGTCTCAGGAGGGAGATTGTGAGGAGGGACAAATGGACAAGGGAATCACGGAAGGAGCAATCCCTGTAGAAAGCAGACAGTGAGGGAGAAATGAGATAAAGATGTATTTTGTGGTAGGATCCCAATGTAGATGGTGGAAGTTGTGTTGGATGTGGAAACTCAGAGGGTGGTAGGTAAGGACAAGAGGAACTCTATCCTTGTTAAGGTAGCGGGAAGATGGGGTGAGCACGGATGCCCGGTAAATGGATGAGATGCGGGTGAGGACTGCGTCAATGGTTGAGGAAGGGAAACCCTATTCTTTGAAGAAGGAGGATGCCTTTGATGTCCTGGAAGAAGAAGCCTCATCTTGAGAATGCAGCAGAGATGAAGGAACTGAGAAAAAGGAATAGCACTTTTACAGGAGACAGGGTGGGAAGAGGTACTGTATTGTCAAGTAGCTGTGGGAATCAGCAGATTTATAAAAGATATCAGTAGACAGTTTGCCTCCAGAGATGGAGACAGAGAGATTGAGAAAGGTGACAAACTTGTCAGAAATGGACCAAGTTAGTTTAAGGGCAGGGTGGAAGAAGGAAGCAAAGTTGATAAAATTGACGAGTTCGGCATGAGTGCATGGGTGAATGGGTCAATGTAGCACAGGAAGAGCTGGGGAGCATTTCCAGGGAAAGCTCGGAACATGGAATGTTCTGCATAGCCAATAAAAAGGTAGGCATAGGTGGGCCTATTTGTGTGCCCATGGCTACCCCTTGAGCTTGGAGCCGAAGGGGAAGTTGAAGGTGAGGAACAATTCTGCCAAATGAAGGAGGGTAGTGGAGGGGAACTGGTTTGGTTTTTTGTAGAGAAAGAAGCGGAGAGATTTAAGGCCTTCATGATGGGAGATAGAAATGTATAGAGTCACTTATACAAATGTTGCCTGAGTGATTGATTTCCATGGTAATGGAAGGCCATTAATGCCCACTCTAGACAGCTGCCAGTGGTTAGTATGGATGCTGTAAGTAATGGGAACCATTTCATCATGTTGTAGCCTTGAACTGCAAATTTACATTCCTAATATATGGAGTTGCCCTCAAGTAGTTTAATCTCCAATGAGTTACAGAATTTAATCTTCTCTGTGCTTGGCTGGTTCTTTAATAATAACATGTATAAAGAGTTTGCTGTTGATGTAATATTGAGACACTCTTCAACTACAAAAAATAGATTGCATCACATAAGGTGTTCCTCCAAATATAAAATAGATTCCAAAGTGCAGCATTTAAGTAAGTCATTTGTGCTGTCCTATTTAAATCATGTTTATAAGGGTGAATCATCTGATGAAAATGGATTCAAGTGATTGAATATTCACAGGGTAGAATCCAACTAAAAGATTGATATTTTTTTTAAAAAGGCACTTTTTTGTCAGCTTTTTCTAATTTTCTCCTTAAGATGTTGATCCAATCTGCAATCCTTTCTCTGTACAGTTTGTGTGATTGAACTAATGAATGGTTGCAGGCAATATGATCTAGGCCTTCACAGCTGAGCCTGACTTTTCTCAGTATCTATTTTACCTGCAAGCATTCCAGATTACTAAGAATTCTGATTGATTTTCTGCTAGTTGCTCAAAGGAAACTAACAGGTGGGCATTTACTCCATCTGTCTGCTGAAAAGTAGGATACAAACTGATTAATTTCCATTGCCACAGAACTCAATAACAAACACACAAAATGCTGGACACGCTCTGCATGTTAGGCAGTATCTGTGGAGAGAGGAACAAATTAATGTTCAAGATTTATAATCTTCCATCAGTCAGTGAAATCACTTTCCCATTCCACATAAGCTGCCTAACCTGCTTAGTATTCCAGTATTCTATCTCTTACTTCAGATTTTCAGAATATTGCTTTAGTGCCTTAGGACTTTTGTCTGTTTTATTTATTTAGAGATACAGAGTGGAACTGGCCCTACCAGCCCAACAAGTCGCACCACCCAGCAACCCACCTACTTAAACACTAGCCAAATCACAGGACAATTTACAATGAACGATTAACCTACTAACTGATATGTCTTCAGCCTGATTACAGCCACTTGATTATAATTTAACACCAAACATATTGCATTGACAATTCTAGGGTTCACTATTTAATCTCAAATATGAACAATAACTGATTAACTTGAATAGTCCTACTAGTGTCCTGTTTCAGCATTTAAGTTAGAAGGCCATAGGTTCAAACTTCACTCCATTAACTTGATACCAATTCTTGGCTTGTCTAAAATAGTTGATGCAACATAATCTTAAATTGACAACTATAATAGTGATGGTATTCAGAATCAGAGGAGTCTGTCTTAAAATCTTACTTGAAGATTGAATCCTACAAGTCTAAAATACGCTCAGTACTGCAGAGATATGAACAGGTCTCTACAGTACTGAAGATATTCTGAATTTTTGTATTCCTGAACCTTTAGGTGAGCATAAAATAGTTTACTGCTTTATCTAAAGAAAAACATGAAATTTCCTCCAGTATCATTGAACAATGAATAACAATGTGCACCCAGGCATCGGCAAATTTTATATGGCTATTTCTATCCACACTGCAGCATTTCAGTTACCCAATAAACAAAGGCAATCACTGACGCCTGAAACACTGAAGCTCATGTTCCCCAATTTACTGCTCTATGTTAACCCATTCATCATATTATGAATAACTTCTTCCATTGACTATGAAAAACTTGTTTGGTGTCCAGCTTTATTCCAAGATCGGCTGCAGGCTTTTGAAATTACTTTCAACATGGACAGCATTTGTGAGAGAGGCAGAGAATCTGCACTCGATTTTTTGTTCCACATTGTTATCTCTAGCTGAAGATCTAATCTCAGTCACTTTCTATCTCAGAGCTACATGTTGATGATTCAATAGCAAAGGTGGAACGCCAGCTCTAGGTGTACCACCTCCCTTCACCCTTTCCTGCTATTAATTTGTCAGATTTCTTGTCTGACATCCAGTGCCAGAGCAGCAGAAATTATCCACAAATAAGCAAAGGGAAAAGAAAATTACTGCTCAATTCCCAGTTGCTAGCACCTTTTCATGGCAGCTGTCAAAGATACTATGATTGTTCACCAGCTCTGTATCATATTTAACCACAAGATAAGATTTTTAATATATATATAGATATATATATATATAACCTCTTTTTGCACTATTGTTAATCTATTTGATACACAAATATATAATTACCATAACTGATATACTTTTTTTCAATATTACCATGTTTTATATTGAACTGCTGCTGCTAAGTTAGCAAATTTCCTGAAACATGCCAATGACAATAAACCTGATTCTGATAAGCCTGGGACCTTATATACTGTATATGCCATCACCAAGACTGTCTTTTCCTTCCTTGGTTCACATCTCTGCATTGTTTTATCTACATTTGGCTATCCTAATGCAAAGCTTAATGTCCTTCCTTTCCCTGCACTCTGTGTCCAGGGCATTCCCTCTGCAGCTTGTGCCTGAATTTGCATCACGTTGTATTTGTCCTGCTTCCTGAAATTGTTGACGTATGGTACCCCTTGTTTAAATTATGTTCTTTCTTGATTACAGGATTCTTCAAATTGGTTCCCTGATTTTTTTTAACCTCCTACAGCCTTCAAATCACCAAAGGCCTCCAAAATACTTGCTTTTCTACACTGATTTTCAGGAGCCAACTTTTGAAGGCCATGTATTCAATTGTTAATCACTGGAAATCTTTCTCCTTCCTTGTAGGCACTCTTTGATACTGGCCTTCTTGATCAGGCTTTAGTCTCTATTCCTAATAAGTTTTTGTTTAACTGTGTCCAATCACGTCTCTGAGATGTTTCACTGAGCTAATAGAACTATATAGACTCAAAATTATGTTCTTTAGGCTCCTGTTCAAGGCGTGTTCGGTGTCACTGATGGTGATACTGCGTCCATCTTGCCAAGAACTTTAATTTCTGTGGTGAAGCAGCATGCAGGGCCCCGAGGATACTCAGCAGTCCAAGAGACAATCTTCAATTTTTTCTATTTCATTTATGTCTGCAAGGAACAAAACAAGTGTTTCTCTTGTTTTTGGCATCTTTCCCCATCCTTTCGAGCCCTGATGAAGGGTTTCTACCTGACAGCTTGACTGTTTATTCATTTCCACAGATGCTGCCTGACCTGCTGAGTTCCTCCAACACTTTGTGGGAGTTGTTGCTCCTGCTTTTTATTAACATTCAAGTTCATGGCTGTTATGAGCTAGTTTATTTCAAACTTTATTGTTTAAGTGGTATGATTAATCATTGCATTTCCACTATTGCAAAGGTAAACTCATTTGGAATGCGCTTAATTGGCTGTGAAATACTTCAAGTTTTCCTAATGTCCCAATGGTATCGTACACAGACAATTTAGTGCAATACTAAGAGAGTTACCATGCTTCAGTTTGAGTTTTTTTTTAATGCCTTTTAGGTAGACGTAGAATGTTTTAGGTGAGCTTTCCTTATGCCCTGGCCATTGTTTATTTTTCAATCAACACCCTTAAACAAATGAACATTAAAAAAACTATTGATGCTGGAAATCTGATAAAAACTGAAAACGCTAGAAATGGATCTAAGGATTCAAGGCCTTTGGCGGAACAAAGGTTTTGATAAAAGGTCTTTTGCCTGAAATGTTTTCTTTTCACAGATGCTGTCAAGCATGCTGAATGTTCCCAGCATTTCCTTTTATATACTACAAAACAAACAATTTCTGCAATTTCTTGACTATTCTTGGTACTTCAGAGCATTAAAAGAACTTGAAAGATATTACAAATGTACAACTTTTGCTTTCTTTAGAATTGTACACAGAAGAAGATGAGAAAGCTGACAGGAAATAAATAAACTTGGATTAAATGTTTTAATTAACAGACACAAGACACTGAAATGTTGCTGCCATAATTGGAAGCCTTTCAATTGGATGTGCATGTTCTTAAATATCCATGTTTTCTCCCTAAATATGGGATAGGAACTAGATTTTCTAATTGGGATGAAGGGATAGTGATGGAGTATGTGCATTGATAAAGAAGTCAGATGAACTTATTATGATATCTACTTTTGATGTCACCTTGTATTGGAGGACATGTTTAGATGCAAGGGCAACCTCAGTTTGTATGCAGTTTGCTACAAGATTTAGGGAACCATATTTTATCTGTGTGAAGCATTGTAGCATGTGCTGGAAAAGTTATGCGTATGTTTCAGTGATGTACATACAGTAGAACCATTTGCCTCAAGCAGGTGGACAATGAGGGAATAAAATTATTTATTTGGCAAATGTGATGGTATTGAGTAAAGAAGATTGGTTGAAGCAATCTACAACCCCAGACCCGGGAGAATCTTATCAGTATGTTTAATTTTAGTGTCCTGCCATTTTACTATCATTTTTCTGTGGAGAGATGGACGAGCTGAGTGTTAACGAATAGTGCCTCTGCATCTTGCTTTATGTAATTGTCCCACAGAGCTGCTAGTTATTATTAGAGTGGCTGCCTAGAATGATTCCATTGTACGCTTCCATTATGTCCTCATTCTGCACTTGCCTTTAACAATTCAGCATTAATTTTACCTGGCAATATTATGAAAACTAATAAGCTTTCCTGTTTATTTCCACAGAAAGACTGCTTGCAGGCTTGTGAATGATTTTGCTAACATTCGCAAATGAAACTGGTTGTGTTGATGTGCGGATAACCTGTGTCAGAACTAGTCATCCAAAGTAATCCAAGTCCAGATCCTCTTGGCAGACTGCAAGTTAACTTTAAGTGAATTAAATAACAATCTGGATTTGGTTTTTAATCAGCCATATCAGAGATGATAGAACAACCTAATTATCCGAAATGCAGTTCCCTGATATCCTTCCAGGAGGAAGTAAAAGCTACGCTCTGTTGTGAATCCAGACCCCCTACAATGTTCCCCAGAAAGGCCTAACTGTCATTTATGTCAGCAAATGAGAGCTTCATCAGCAATGCCTTACCTTGCTCATAAATGAAGGGAGCAAATTTCACAAATCAGTCCAGCCCAGCCAGAAAGGTAGACACAGACATAGTGAGCACAGTCCAGTCACAAGCTTATCTTTTAAATTTAGACTTGCAGTTATTTGGCAGGAAGAGACATTGAGTTTCACATGTCGTTCCAAAATGAATCTAAGGTAACCATTTTTTTAACTGCTGGTGTGAACGTTTTGTAACTTACTGTTTCATAATCATTATGACCTTGATATTTACAGGGAAAGGATTTGACGGCAACTGGGGTGGAAAGTGAAAGATTTGCAGTATTTTGCAAAAGTTTTAGGCACATATATGTGTGTGTGTATGTGTGTGTATGTGTGTGTATATATATATAAAAACATGTTTGCACAGTACTGTATTTGTCAATGTGGAGTGGAGAACAGTTTATAAATCGGACAGGAGCAAAGGTTGTAGGGAATGCTGAGGGTGGAACTCTGCAGGAGGGGTGTGGGACAGTTGGCAGACAAGGATTGACAGGGATGGGAGGTGGCACATGTGCAGATACACCCAGCCCTGAGACACCAGGCAAGGTTATTTGATTTCAGACAACTGGTTTATTGACTACACAGATGTCTCCCTGGTGCTTCCAGCTCCCTAAGACTTTTTCAGAGTACTGTATGACCAAACAATCATTTCTAGTTTACTTCTAGTTATATTGCTCTTTGAACACCTTCTTTCCCAGAAGTCAACCTTTTCACTAGGCTTGGATAGCTATTCACCATTAAACATTACAAAATAATGGAAACAGTAAAGAAGAAAGTAGGTTGAAGTAAATTCTGGGAGAAGGGAATTGCAAGCTGCTGGAGAAAAGAGATGGATGATCACATGAGTAAAAGAGGCTGCATGATGGTCATCAAGAGATTGAAGCTGGGTTTGACATGGATGAGTGGTTAATTACAGGCGGTCATTGATGACGTGCCGATAGACCTCGGCAGGTCAGTAATTGTACTGAGATAAGTGATGGGGCATTTTGGTAACAGATAGATGTCAACAGATGGAATATTGTTTACAAGTTAACCCATTGTGCTTTGAGAAAAGGTTTCTGCTCTTTGTGGCTCTCCAGACATACTGTATGTGTAGATCCTGTACATGATGGATGCACATCCCTCACCTTTTTTTATCTACTAACTTTCATGTAAACCAAGGTCAGTTAAAAGCAAAATATAGAAGTACTTAGTCTATAAAGTCCAGGTTTTGATTCTACAAAGAGGGTGCGCTCACATCAAGTTTAGTTGTGGGCTCATTGCTGAATGAATGCTGTAATTACTCAGAACTGGGGTGTTGTCAGAGGGCTGCATATATTAGGGTCTTGTACAAATAGGACTTATGGATATATTGGAGAGTGGAGTGGTTATTTCCAAGAGCAGATGGAAGCTGATAAGTGGAAGCAATGTCATGTTGTGTCATCGTGTCGTGTACCTCATCAAGTTAAGGTAAGTCTTATTGTCACTTTTGAAAAATCAAGGATCAACTTTATTTTCCATATACGTTAACATGTACTAGAAACTTACTGGTGCAACATGCAACAAAAATATTCAGCAATTATAAAGAATTGTACAAAAATAAACTTAGATATAGAAGTAACGATATGGAATAAGGTGTGCATCAATACATGAAATAGCAGCCAGAATAGAAAATAGAAATCAAAACTGGAAGTCTTACAGATAATAATAATGAAACACTTAGGATTTGGAAGTATGTATTTTTTTCTGTCTCCCTGATCAGTGACAATTTAATATCCATTACAATGCTCTTCCATCACTTTCTCCAAGGGCAAGGATTACTGATATCCTCAGTCCTGACTTGCCATCCCAATGACAACCCGTAACAGGATCACACTCAAAGTACTAAATTCATCATCTGGCTTTATGCATTTTTAAGGATTGACATTTGATGTTAATAAAATTGAAACTTATCCCATGATGAATATAGCTTTAAGCTGCAGCTATGTCATTCACTGATGCTTTACAATGTAAGTTTTGTTCTGCATTTTTTCTTTGTCTTACTAGTTTAATTACATCTTTGTATACAATTTTCAATTACTTAATAATCTCAGCCAACATTATAAATAATTAACAAATATAAAATTCCCTTGTCTGTTCTCTCTGTATTGGCACCACTTCAAGACTGTTGGGATTCTACATCTTTATCTGTGTCAGAGGAATGATGTGCAGTTACTGTTGTTGTAAAATACAAAGGCCTGGAATCTCACTTTTGGTCCCAGGATAGTAGCTGAGCAACAGTAAGGTATTGACAACTGCCTCCACTAATGAGAGAAGAAAATCCGCAGGGATTCTGCTAAATCCTTTAAAATTGCTAATTAAACCTCTGCTAAAGTATAGGCTTTTATGCTAGGCAACTACTTTTAAAAAGGGCATCAAGGCCTTGTAGAGGCTGCCAGGAAAGCTGGGATTACGTTGTTTAGAAATGGGAAGGTAACGGATATCTAGTAAAGAAGATCATAAAGTGTGGTAAACTATGTGTATACCTGTCTGGACACCCCCCACCCCCCGCTGACTGTTCCTGTGGCTCCTCCCACAGACTCCTGTATAAAGTCGATTGGAGGCACTGCTCCTCCCTCAGTCTCCAAGATGTTGAGGTCACGTTTGCAGCTAATAAAAGCCTATCGTTTGCCTCCCGTCTCCGAGAGTTATTGATGATGCATCATAAAGCAAGGCTTTTGGATGATTAAGTAAGAAGTAAAACTGTTGACCTACTCTTCGTGTTAAGAGTCATTGTTGCACAGCACAGATAACTATGCTTTTCTCTGCCCATCTACCCTAATTCCTTTTGTCTGTACTATTCCTGTCTGGAAATAATTGTTTGAGTTTCTGGAATGACATGAAGTCAGAGATCAACACGTTTCATTCCATTGTAATTCAGTTTTAGTGTTGAAGGTCCAGATCCTTCTATGCTTTACCTATTTAAGTCGCTGAGTAACTGGATTTTTCAGCATGGAAACTGGCTATTCAGCCCAACTAGAGGGCAGCCTTTCATTTTAATCCCCACGTTTCCCATTTGGTCCATAGCTGTCAATGGGTACCAGAGCACCAGATCAGACAGTGGAGGGATGTAGAGGAAGGTAGACCGCAGGGCAGGCCAGTAAAAACAGACAAAATCAAAATGATAGATATGAAAGGATTGATAGCTTGAAGTGTGTCTATTTTAACACCAGGACTATTATGGGTAAAGATGATGGATTTAGACTATGCATCAGTACATGGAACTATCATGTTGTGACCATTATAGAGATTTGGTTGAGAAAGGGACAGGGATGGGTCCTTAATGTTCCAGGATTTTGATGTTTTAGAAAAGATAGAGAGGGAAGTAAAAGAGTTGGGGGAGTTGCATGACTAATCAGGGACAAAATCACAGCTGCACTCAAGGGAACATAATAGAGGGCCCATCCATTGAGCCTATATGGGTCGAACTCAAAAATAGGAAGGGTGCACAGACCACCCCAATAGACACCAGCACATTGAGGAAAATTCAGGTAGATTAAGTAAAGGTGTAAAAACAATAAGATTGTTGTCATGGGAACTTCAACTTCCCAATATAAACTGAGACATTTTGAATGCAAAAGGTTTAGGTGGAGCAGAATTTGTTAGGTGCAAGCAGAATGGTTTCTTAAATCAACATATAGATAGTCCAACATAGGAAAGAGATATACTGGACCCGGTGTTGGGTAATGAGCCTGGCCAGGTGACCAACCTTTCAGTGGGTGGGCAGTTAGGGAACAGTGACCACACCTCCTTAAGTTTTAATATACTTATTTGTAAGATTAAGTATGGACCTTGCAAGAGAGCATTACATTGGAGCAGGGCAAATTACAAGACTATTAGTCAGGAAATAGGGTGAGTTAACTGAAACAGCTATTTTTGGGTAAGTCCCCAACTGACATGTGGAGGACGTTTAAAGATCAACTGCACAGAGAACAGGACAGGTATGTTTCCAGACAGGAGGAAGAACGAAGATGGCAAGGTGAGAGAACCTTGGATGTTGAGAGGAGATAAATTTATTCAAGAAGAAAAAGGAAATGTATGTAAAGTTTAGGAAGCTAGAATCAAACAGAGCCACTGAGGATTAATGAAGAAGCCTGAAAAGAGCTCAAGAAGGGATTTAGGAAAGCCAGGACGGGCCTTGAAGAGTCCTTGGCAAGTAGAATTAAAGAGAATCCTGACACATTCTATACATACATCAACAGCAAGAGGATAATAAGAGGAGAGGAGGACTCCTTGAGGATAAGGGGGGGAGGGGGAAATTTGCTTACAAATGGAGGATCTGGGTGAGGTCCTTAGTATGTACTTCACATTAATATTTACCAAGGGGAAGGATAAGAAGCATAGGGATATGAGCAGAGGGGATTTCAAGGCAAAGGAGGAGACAGTCTTGCGTCTCCAAAAGAGCATACAATGGATAGGTCTTCAGGGCCTGATGGGATATCCTGGGTTATTGAAAAGAGGCAAAGAAGAGACTGTTGGAGCCTTGACCAATATCTTTGTGTCCTGTCTCGTCACAGGCAAGATTCTGGAGGACTGGCAAGTAGCTAATGTTGTTCCATTATTCAAGAAGTGAACCAGGGATAATCCTGTAAACTGTAGACTGGTGAGATTTAATTAAAATTACTTAATTAAACCTCAGCTAAAGTATTGGCCTTTATGCTAGGCAACTACTTTTAAAAAGGGCATCAAGGCTTTGTAGAGGCTGCCAGGAAAGCTGGGATTACGTTGTTTAGAAAATGGAAGGTAACAGGGATATATAGCAAAGAAGATACAGAGTAGGTGAATTTTAGTAAGACGTTTGGAAGTAGGTACAGAGGAGATGCAGGGGTGAGTTTTTTATGCAGAGGGTGAAGAGTGCATGGAATGGGCTGCCGGCAGTGGTGTTTGGGGTAGATACAATAGGGTCTTTCAAGAGACTCCTGGATAGGTACATGGAGCTTTGAAAAATAGAGGGCTAGGATAACCCTCGGTAATTTCTAAAGTAAATACATGTTTGGCACAGCATTATGGGCTGAAGGGCCTGTACTGTGCTGTAGGTTTTCTATGTTTCTAAGATAATAAAGCAAGGCTTCTGGGTGATTAAGTAAGAAGTAAAGTCTCACATCAGTGGTAAGGAAGTTACTGGAGAGAATTCTTAGGGAGAGGATTTATGAGCATTTGAAAAACCATGGGCTAATTAGGGAGAGTCGGCATGGCTTTGTGCAGGGCAAATCATTTCTCACTAACTTGAATGAGTTTTTTGATGAGGTGACACTGATTGAGGATGGTAGACCTGTGGATGTTGTGTACATGAATTTTAGTAAGGCATTTCACCTCACATCCCCCTCAAACTTCTCACATTTCACCCTTAACCCATGACCTCTAGTTGTAGTCCTACCCAACCTCAGTGGAAAAAGCCTGCTTGCATTTACCCTATCTATATCCCTCATAATTCTGTATATCTCCATCAAATCTCCCCTCAATCTTTTACATTCCAAGGAATAAAGTCCTAACCTTACCGTTCCTTATTACTCAAGCCCTCCAGTCCCAGCAACAGTCTTGCAAATTTTCTCTGTACTCTTTTAAACTTATTTACAACTTTCCCATAAGTAGGTGGCCATTTGAAGCCTTCCCAGTGTTTTGGAAGTTAGTAACCAAGAACAAATTTAAAATAACTAGGAATTAGGACATGGTGGAAATGAAGATTTGTTTTGTCACTATTTTGTTATAATCTGTGTCACAGGATGACAAAGGAAGCAGATTCAATTGTAATTTTCAAAAGGGAATTGCTTCTTTGAAGAAAAGATTTTCTGGGCTATGGAGAGAGAAATGGGAAAAGAATATAGGTCTTTTGGAGTGTCAGAACAGCTGAAATATGCCTAATGGTTCAAATCCTCTGTTCAGATGCTAGAAATCCTAAGCAACACACTCAAAATACTGGAGGAACTCAGCAGGTCAGGTAACATCTATGGAAATTAATAAACAGTCTATGTTTGGGCCAAGACCATTCTTCGGGCCTAGAAAGAAAGGGGGCAGACACCAGAATAAAAAGGTGGGGGAAGGTGAAGGAGGCTAGCTGGAAGGTGATAGGTGAAGCCTGGTGGGTGGGAAAGGTCAAAAGCTGGAGAAGGGATCTAATAGGAAAGGAGAGTAGACCATAGGAGAAAGGGAAGGAGGAGTGAACTTGGCCTTTTTTCCTTGGACCAATGGAGGATGAGAGGTGACCTGATAGAGGTGTATAAGATGATAAGAGGCATTGATTGTGTGGATAGTCAGCAGCTTCTTCTCAGGGCTGAAATGACTAGCACAAGAGGGCAGAGTTTTAAGGTGCTTGGAAGTAGGTACAGGTGATAGGTACAGATGTCAGGGGTAAGTTGTTTTTTTTAATACACAGAGAGTGGTGAGTACTTGGAATGGGCTGCCGGTGACGGTGGTGGAGGCGGATATGATAGGGTCTATTAAGAGACTCCTGGACAGGTACATGGAGCTTAGGAAAATAGAGGGCTATGGTTATTCCTAGATAATTTCTAAGGTAAGGACATGTTCGGTACAGCTTTGTGGGCTGTAAGGCCAGTATTGTGCTGTAGGTTTTTCTGTGTCTCTATGTTTCTGTGAGGAGGGCACCCAGCAGGAAGTGATCCGCAGATCAGAAGAAGTAAAAGGTCAAGAGTGGGTAATAGAGGAAGTGGGGTGGTGAGTGGTGAAGTTCCTGCCTCACAACTCCCTCTCTCCTCTTTTAACCTGGATAATTCTTCAATCCACTCTCAGGATTGAAGCAGAAATTTAACCAAAAATGTTAGATTGATCCCAGAGAGGGTGAATGATTGGCACACTGTCATGGGCCACAGGGTCTGTACCATTTTGTATTACCCCATGTTCTATATTCAAATTCCCTTTCTCCACAAGATGCTGCTTGATCTGTTAGAGTTACTCCAGAAGATTGTTTGTTTCTATGGCTCTTTTTGTTGATTACTACCGTGCTAAAAGTGCTACTATATGTTTGTCTGTGACATTTTTCACAATAAAAATCTGCCATCATTCCCCATACATGCTACGTCATTAAGGGTGTCTCCAAAGAACTGCTGCTTTGGAAGCTGCTAAAATCAGAGAGAGACCGCTGCCATTCATGGGCTCCACGGAACAGAAAGGAGTCACCCACCAGTAGGCAATGTCATTTGCATGAGTTTTCCAAATGAAAGGCTGTAGATTAAGACAGAGACATGAAATTCCACAGTGGTGTAGAGGTTAGCACAATGCTTTGCAGTGCCAGCCACAAGACCGGGGTTCGATTCCCACCACTCCCTGTAAGGAGTTTGTATGGTCTCCCCGTGACCGTGTGGCCTTTGTCTGGGTGTTCCAGTTCCCTTCCACAGTCCAAAGATGGATAGTTGATGTTAGGGTTACTGATTTGTGGGCATGCTATGTTGGTGTGGGATGCATGGTGTTACTTGCCTCAGTACAGCCCTTGCTGATTTGATTTGGCACAGACTGTATGTTTCGATGCACATGTGACAACTAAAGCTAATTTTTATCTTTTCCACAGCACAGAAGGCCCAAATTCAGTTTGCAAGTATCTATATCAATTACCTGAAATGTTTCTCTTCTCTCAGACAGAAAAAGCCTGACCTGCTCTGTATTTCAAGCTTCTTCAGGTTTTATTTCTGCTGTCCCCGCTGCAAAATGTGGAAATCAAAGGGGAATTTTAGAGAATAAACTGACAGGAGAGACTGGGTTAGAGGGAATTCAGCGGGAAAAATACAAATAATGGCAAAAGGAAGAGAAAGAATGAATAAGGAAGGATATGTTCTGCAGTTAATTGCAGGGCGATGTGAACTGACTGAGAGGTGATAAGGCAAAAGGTGGTGGATCAGATACAGGAGGATCTATTCAGAAGATGATCTGGAGTACTTGGAATGGGCAATCAGGTACATGTAAATGGGGGCATCAGTCTGGGTTGAAAAAGATGGAGGCAACGTACTTTCCGTTTTAGAGTTGCAGAGGTCATTAGTCATGAGAGAAGAAGGATAGCAACTAACAACGATGGATAATTGGAGGAGGAGGATGAAAAACTTGTTAGTTGCCCAGATAATTTGGTGCCCTTTAACTGACACCAAAGTAGGTCTCAATACCACCTACTAAAAATACATCATCTGGATGACCGCACAGAATAAGAATCTTCTTTCCTGTTAAGTTGAGACTGCTGGTGGGAAATTTGATCTGTATAACATATAGTCTTTCATATTAGAATTTACGTTGGTAATGACCCAAACATCTTTAGTGCTTGAAAACACCATCATTCCTTGTATTTGACTTTAGTCAGTAATCAGGTCATTGATGCTAATAATAGAACAGTATCTCCATAAAAACCAAGTATTACAATATATACTAATGTATTGTATCAACAAGTTGATTTCTCCCTCCTACCCATATCCCATATATCTTGCTGGTTCTCAAATTTTAGTGAAGAGAGGAACAGCTTGGGCATGATTCATAATCATTTGGTCTCTCGGATAATTGGTTGTGAGTCCTGGATTTCTATAAGGCCCTGGAATTCTATATGGCCCCACAACGAGAGATAGGTACAGATTTCTCGCAATTGTGTCAAATGGCTGATTGATGATGAACCAGTAGCCATTTTATATTGCTCTCAAGTTTTACTTTAATTGCCTTGGCTTTATATAGTCTTTCTTCCAACGTGACCACAGCTGACTATAATCAGTCAATGACAACTTTCAGAATGTAGGATTCACTATAATCCATGTGAAAACTGACTTATCGAAACAAGAACACTTTACCTCATGGGAGCTTTACAAACTTGATAAGAAAAATCCTCATATATCAAACAGAAGCTGGCAACATGCTACTAGTAACAACTACAAACTGCTCTTGTATTAAATACACTCAGCAGTTAAATCTTAAACTAGAACATTTTTGCAGATCAACATTGTCTGCAGTTGGACTCAGCAACTGTTAGTTCCTTCCTCCCTAGCCCAACTGTGGATGTTTGGTTCTCATCTTATTTCCTCACAAGAGAGTACAATGCTGGATTAGTCCACATTCTAACTTAACCTTTCTTACCACATTACTACAGCAGTAGTTCTCTCTTCCAATATTTAATCCTCTTTAATAGCAGATATTACAGATATATCCACATAGTGATGTCATCTGCAGTCAGGTTTGATCCGGTTGTGTGTGGGTCATTAGACAACTGACCATTGTAATAGCCAGTCAGGCAGCAGATAGGAACAACAGAATTCCTCGAAAGTGCTTCGGAAATGCTCCTGGAGTAAAGCTGCATGTAGCCAAAGCATCTCGGTGACCACTGCACCTGCGCTGGTTGGTCCCTCATTCAAGCTTTCTCATCATCTGGATTTTGACTCCATGTTATTAATGTTAGGATCACAGTGAACAGAGCACCCAGTATGGACCATGTCTTCCTTCCAGTTCTCACCTGAAGCAGATGATGCAACATAATAACCATTTCCTACTGTATGAAGGAAAGGTGCATGGCAGATTTCTGCTCAGTAAGTTTCTAAAGAAAGAGCATTAACTCTATATTCCTCTCCACAATTGCTGTCTGACCTGCTGAGCTTCTGCAGCATTTTGTGGTGTTATTTTCAGCTTTCTGTAGTTTTCTTTAGCCTTCGGGCCCTAAAGAAAATCTACAGGATCATCCAAGACTGCAGAAAAGCATTAAGTATAGACTATTAGTAAAGAGGTCAGAAACCAGTTGTAGACAATACAATACCTAGGAGTAAATAAAAGGACAAATCACTAACAACCTGGGATGTTGGGAGCCTCCAGACCCCCACGGATATTTTGATTGTTCTCTCCCCATCTCCACCATTCTGCCTTCTTTCTTTTTCCAGTTGCACCAGTTTCAGCACACCTAATGATGTTGTAGTGATGTGCTACACACAGAGCTTGAAATAACGACACGCAGTCGGTAAGTTGCACTCCAGACTAGTTTCTTCAAACTTCGCAGCACTGGTTTTTACACAGTTCCATTCCCACCCTCTCTGGGCGGAAATGACGTCAGAGGCGCATTACAAAAGTCTCTTCCCGCACATGGGCTTTCTCCCCTTGCTGGTGAAGAAGGCCCAGCGCCATTTTGGGGCTGGTCTCTCTGCTGATGTGCGCGTCATTTTGTGAGCCGGTTCGCCTGCATAGAAAGTGGGTTGCCACATAACCCCCCCCCCCCACCAGAACCAGCGATACACCCCCCAATGTCCACAGTCTGGATCAGCCTCTGTTTGGGAGGTCTGCCTCTGCACTGCGGTGCCTGAACCTCGACTGGCTGCGCTGTCCACATGGGCCGGTTTGAGTCGGTCCACCGTGAAAACCTCCTCTTTCCCCCCAATGTCCAGAACTTACATGGACCCATTGTTCCTGATCACCTTGAACGGCCCCTCGTACAGCTGCTGTAGCGGTACCCGGTGTCCGCCCCTTTGTAGAAATACAAACTTACAGTTCTGCAGGTCTTTGGGTACTCAGGGTGGGATTTGTCCCTGCTGTGAAGTCGGTACGGGGACCAGGTTGCCGAGCCTTTTGTGTAGCCTGTCCAGGACTGCTGCGGGTTCTTCCTCTTGCCCCCTTGGGGCTGATATGAACTCTCCTGGGACGACCGGGGGTGTGCCATACACCAGCTCGGCCAACAAGGTGTGCAGATAGTCTTTGGGCACCGTGCTGATTCCAAGCAGGACCCAGGGAAGCTTGTCCACCCACTTAAGCCCTCTCAGGTGGGCCACGAGAGCTGACTTCAAGTGACGTTGGAAGCATTCCACTAGTCCGTTCAACTGTGGGTGTTAGGCAGTTGTGTGGTGTAGCTGTGTTCCCAACAGGCTGGCCACAGCCCACCACAGGCTGGAAGTGAACTGGGCGCCTCTGTCGAAGGTAATGTGGGCTGGTACCCCGATGCATGCTACCCAGGTTGCAATCAGCACTCGGGCACAGGAATCAGCGGTGGTGTCGGTGAGCAGGACCGCCTTTAGCCATCTCGTGAACCGTTCTACCATAGTTAGGAGGTACTGCACTCCTCACGACACTGGCAGGGGGCCCACAATATCCACATGAATGTGGTCGAACCTCCAGTGGGTGGGTTCGAACTGCTGTGGCGGGGTTTTGGTGTGCCGCTGCACCTTAGCTGTTTGGCACTGCGCGCACGTTCTGGCCCATTCACTGACCTGCTTGAGAAGTCCGTGCCACATGAACTTGCTGGAGACCAGCCGGACGGTTGTCCTGATAGATGGGTGCTCCAAGCCACGTATGGAGTTGAAAACTCGTCGCCTCCAGGCTGCCGGGACGATGGGGCGAGGTTGGTCGGAAGCCATGTCACACAGGAGGGACCTCTCATCTGGGCCTACGAGAAAGTCCTGCAGCTGCAAACCTGAGACTGCAGTCCTGTAGCTGGGCATCTCGTCGTCTCCCTGCTGCACCTCCACCAGTGCTGCATAGTCCACCCCCAGGGACAGGGCCTGGACAGCTGGTCTGGAGAGTGCGTCCGCCACGACGTTGTCCTTTTCCGAGACATGCTGGATGCCCGTCGTGTACTCAGAGATGTAGGACAGATGTCGCTGCTAGCGGGCCGACCATGGATCAGACACCTTCATGAATGCGAAGGTCAATGGTTTGTGGTCCATGAACGTGGCGAACGGCCTGCCTTCTAAGAAGTACCTGAAATACCAGATTGCCAGATAGAGTTCCAACAGCTCCCAGTCGAAAGCACTGTCCTTGAGTTCAGGCGGCCGTAGGTGCTTGCTGAAGAACGCCAGGGGTTGCCAGCGCCCCTCGATGAGCTGCTCCAGCACCCCACTGACTGCTGTGTCAGATGCGTCCACCGTGAGGACAGTCAGAACGTCCATTCTGGGGTGCACCAGCATCACATTTTTAACAAAAGCGGCCACGGCCTCCTCGTCCCAAGTAATGTCCTTGCCTTTACCCGACATCAGGGTGTACAAAGGGCACATGATACGGGCTGCTGAGGAGAGGAAATGGTGGTAGAATTTCACCATACCAACAAACACCTGCTGGCCTTTGACCGCGTTGGGCCGAGCGAAGTGGCAGATCGTGTCTACCTTGGCGGGCAGAGGTGTTGCCCCGTCTTTGGTATTCCTGTGGCCCAGGAAGTCGATGGTGTCGAGTCCGAACCGGCATTTGGCTGGGTTGATCGTGAGGCCGAAATCACTCAGGCGGGAGTAGAGCTGATGGAGGTGGGACAGATGCTCCTGATGACTACTGCTGGCTATGAGGATGTCATCCAAATAGATGAACACAAAGTGTAGGTCACGTCCCAGTGCCTCCATTAGCCGCTGGAACATCTGTGAGGCATTCTTCAGGCCGAACGACATTCAGAGGAATTCGAACAGGCTGAACGGGGTGATGAGTGCTGTTTTGGGGATGTCTTCAGGGTGTACTGGAATTTGATGGTATCCCCGGACGAGGTCTACTTTGGAAAAGATTCTTGCCCTGTGTAGGTTTGCTGCAAAGTCCTGTATGTGCGGCACGGGGTAGTGGTCTGGAGTTGTAGCCTCATTCTGTCTGCGGTAGTCGCTGCATGGTCTCCAGCCCCCTGTTGCTTTGGGCACCATGTGCAGGGGGGAGGTCCATGGGCTGACGGACCTCCGTACGATCCCCAATTCCTCCATCCTCTTGAACTCCTCCTTCGCCAGGCAGAGCTTTTCCGGGGGAGCCTTCGTGCACGGGCGTGGAGGGGTGGTCCCTTGGTCACGATGTGGTGCTGAACCCCATGTCTGGGCATGGCTGCCGTGAACTGCGGTGCCAGAATCAATGGAAAGTCCGCCAGGATTCTGGTGAATTCGTTGTCCGACAGCATGATGGAGTCCAGGTGTGGGGCCGGCAACTTGGCTTCACCCAGGGAGAACGTCTGGAAAGTCTTGGCATGGACCAGTCTTTTCCCTTGCAAGTCGACCAGCAGGCTGTGAGCTCGCAAGAAGTCTGCCCCCAGGAGTAGTTGGGCCATGGCAGCCAGTGTGAAGTCCCACGTGAACCAGCTGGCACCGAACTGCAGCTGCACTGTGCGGGTGGCGTAGGTCTGTATCATGTTGCCATTTGCGGCCCTCAGGGTGGGTCCTGGCTTCCTGCTGCCCGTGTCATACCCCGTCGGGGGTAAGACACTGATCTCCGTTCCGGTGTCGACCAAGAAGCAGCGTCCCAACTGTTTGTCTCAGATGTACAAGAGGCTGTCCTGGTGGCCAGCTGCCATAGTCATTAGTGGTGGCTGGCCCTGGCTTTTCTCGGGAACTTGCAGGGCGGGCAACAATGGCGGGCTTCTTTGCCCCACTGCTGGTGGTAGAAACACCACTGTTCATTGGCACATCCTCACTCCTGCCTCTGGGTTGCCGGGCCTGCTCTGGCCTGTTGTTGGGCGCGTGGCTTGGTAATCTGTCCGATGGATGCCCCACTCTCCCTCTTGGCTTTCCACAGCACATCTGCCCGGACCGCCCCCTTCTGGAGGTCACTGAAATCTGCGTTGGCCAGTAGCAGATGTATGTCCTTGGGCATGAGGCAGGGCTTGTCCTTCAGCCAGGGCCAGCATCTCGTTCATTAATGCTGACGGCGGCCTGTCTCCCAAACCGTCCAGGTGCAGTAAGCAGGCACCTCGCTCATGCCATGGGAGGCCAAAATTCCCTATGAGCAGCGCTTTGAATGCTGCATATTTGCCTTCTTCCGGGGGTGACTGTATGAAATCCTCAACCTGGACGGCTGTCTCCTGGTCAAGGGAGCTCACCACGTAATAGTAATGCGTGGAATCAGAGGATGTCTGCCGAATCCGGAACTGGGCTTCTGCTTGGCTAAACCACACGTGTGGTCGCAACATCCAGAAAGTCGGCAGTTTTAGCAAAACTGCGTGAACAGATGAAGAGTCGGTCATCTTTGGTCCAAATGGATCGCCGGGGTCACCAATGTAGCGATGTGCTACACACAGAGCTAGAAATAATGATACGCAGTCGGTAAATTACACTCCAGACTAGTTTTTTCAAACTTCGTGGCACTGGCTTTTGCGCAGTTCCGTTCCCGCCCTCTCCAGATGGAAATGACATCAGAAGTGCATTACAAAAGCCTCTTCCTATGCACGGGCTTTCTCCCCTTGCAGGTGAAGAAGAAGGCCCAGTGCCTCTTTGGGGCTGGCCTCACTGCCGACGTGCGTGCCATTTTGTGAGTCGGTTCGCCTGCGTAGAAAGTGGGTCGCCACAATGTTACCTTTTATATCGAGGCTTCTAGCTTGTCTTCCATTTCCATTCATCCATAGCTGGCAGGGCTCTTGACCACATTCATTCCATTTCCAATACATCTTTTTTCATTCCTTATCCACCTGACTCCTTTCAGAATTTCAAAGAGACCATTCTCTCCACAGCTCCTTGAGCCATACTTCCATCTCCATCAAGGTCACTCAATTTTTCATGCCATCTTCCCATGAAGCCAAAGGAAATGCAAGCCCTACTCTTTCAGCTCTTCACCTTGCATCATTTAGTATACCAAACACTTCTTCCAGGCTAGGCAGCAATTCACCTGAACTTCTTTCAATCTAGAGTATTGTGTTCAAATGTCACAATGTGGTTTTCTCTAATTTGGGTAACAAAACCAAGTTTATGTGACCATTTTACAGTACGCCTTCATTCAGTCCAATAGGCTTTTGGTTGTTCGTTGCTTCAATTTGCCATCCAACTTACACACTAACTTCCCCATTTTTGGCTCCTTACATCCAGTGAGACATTAGTTTTAATGAACGGTACCTTATTGTCTACCTAGGCACATCACATCACATCATTCAGGATTCAACACTGAATTCAAAAATATCAGACAAAACGTTCTTTCAGGCTGATCCTGATGACTGTTCATCAGCTGCCAACATTAATTCTTCTTTTCTCTCTCTATAGATGCTGCCTGACTTTCTGAGTACCTCAAGTGTTCTTCTTTCGTGGATTTCCAGCGCCTGCATTATTTTGTATCTCACAGTTCCAATCATTACTCCAATTTTTTTCTCTCTCTCTGTTTTCCTTTATTTCCACTCAGGTCGTATATGTTTACCAAGCTTTATTTGCCTGTCCCAGACAACGCCAGGCCTTCCTTCTGTTCTTCCCAACCTTTGTTGTCATTTAAAACATGATTAATTTCAAGATTTTTTTTCAATTTCTGGAGAAGTCCCTGATCTGAAATGGTAACTTGTTTTTCCCCCACAAATTGTGACTTGATCTAATGAGTATTTCCATCAATCTGCTGCATTTTGTTATTCAATTACCTCATTGAAACAGTGCTGCTGAGTGATAGACTCACAGAAGCAAATAACACAGCTCATTCCACCCACCTCATCCCTTCTGACCATGGTGCCTATCCATGCTAATCCCATTTTCCCAAGTCAGACTGGTATCACTCTACATCAGTCAGTCCTTCCATGAGTTTTGCTCTGGCCTTATCACACGATGGGCCAGAGGTAGGCAACTCAATTTCATAAAATACTCCTTTGAGTGAAGAAATATAAGGAGGCGAGAGGGGATTTATTCAGTATAAGATAGTACACAGATATTATTGGACACCAACTAGACTAAAAAAATGGGGATTGTTGATAATCATTTATGCTGGAAATGTAAAAATGAGGTGGGCACATATTCTGACATGATTTGGGAGTGTTCCATGGTTCATCCATTTTGGTGTAAAGTTCTTGATTTGTTGGGGAATTGGTCGGGTCCTACACTGCCCTTGTGCCCATGGCTTTGTCTCCTGGGTGATAGGACAATGATACCTAATGTAAACAATGTCAAATTTACTATTTTAAAGGTGGGTCTCATCATCGCTGCAAGAATTATATTGCAAAACTGGAAAAAAACCCAGATGTCCCACTGTGAGGGAATGGACTGAAGAAATGGTTAAGATTTCATCATATGAACACATGTTGGGAAGAATTAACAGTGAGGGAAAAGTGCAAGACGTGTGGGATCAATTTTGGTTGTATGTTAATTTAAACTTAAATTAGAAGTTTATTTTCTGTTTCTTAGTTTTATATGTTTTCCTGTCATGGGATGGCTGTGTAAATATGCTGTACTGTATCTGCTCTATAATACACTATGCTGATTTGTAAAATAAGAATAAATAATAATAAAAATTTGAATAACAAAAAAAGAAACATATTTATATATTTTATAAGATATTTAAATACATATAACCACATCCCAGGTGGATTATCTATGGTAGATGGCATACATACACTAAGGAATCATGTATTGTGGACTCTTAGGAGGCCATTTTACAGTTGGTAAATTTTTCATCTGGTATTTTCAGCAACTTCCCTCATTCCATCTCATTTAATCAAGCAACTAATGAGCAGCTCTGATAGCATTGGCACTCCACCACTTCAATGTTAGCGACCCTCACAGAGCCCTCTCTCTATTCTATGCTGCCTAGGATGTTCACATTTCAACCCAAAAATCAATCCCAGCTGATTCTATCAATAACATATTACAAGGGTTCGTTTCACAGCAGCTTTTGCTGTTTAAGTATGCAGTTAAGAAAGACTGGTTCAACATTTCTTCACAATTATCAGTCAGATATTTAGATGTTTAAAATATATAGAAGCATTAAGTCAGGTGTTTGTTTTTGCATGCATGGCATAGGTTTAAAATCTAAACTAACACAGTCAATTAAAGTATGTTTATTACGGGGAACTGTAATTCAATGGAAGCTGGAAGATGGAAAATTAATTCTAAGCATTTGCTTAAAGAATGCATGCCTCTAGGATTCATTTGAGATGATTAAATTTTTGTTTCTGTCAGTTATTGTGCAGTGGCAGATGATTTCCTGGCAGTCAGAGACTCTCAGGGAAAACACAATAAAAATGCTTTGCTTCAGGACGTTCTCTGGTGAATTGGATGTTGTCAGCTCAAAGATTGACTCTGATAGACAGTTTTGGAGTCAACTGAGATACCAGCATCAATCAGAATCAGCCAATTACCAGCAAGTAGAGGTGGAACTTCCTTATTTTTTCCTTCATTGTTAAGTGCCCCAGGAAGGCAAAACAAGAAGCAGAAGCTGACCATATTAATGTTATGCTCTCCACAGATGAGCAAACATGTTTAGCTTTCTCTTTCAAGCCGTGAAGCTACTTGTCATTTCCATTATCAAATGTTACCCAGAGCATCCAAGTTGTCAAGAATATGTGCAAAGGATCTTCTGTAATTCTCCTCACATTTCTCCTTTAGGTCTGTCAATTTGAAAATCAGGATAAAAATCCAGCCTGTCATAATTCCAGTATAGACTCTAACAATCTCAAAGGTTACATGTATGGCTTATTTTCTCAGCATATACATACATACATATATCCTTTTTAATGGGAATGTAAAATTAAATTTTTGTTTGATCTTCTGGAACTGTATTTTCTTATGACAAGTCTGTGAACTTAACAAAGCATTCAGGAGGTAAATTTTCTTGATGTTTCTAGCACGCATACTGTGCAGGAATGATACAATAATCTTTTGTATTGTGTGGAAGTTCAGATTGTAGCAGTTTGCTTTTTTAAGGTTGTGTAGAAATTTCCAGGTTGTTAAAGATCTACAAAAACATAGTCAGCAGCTACACCATTAGGAATAAAATTAACATTACCACGAGCTCGTGTGAAACAGCCACAAGACACAGTAATCTTACTCGCTAAATACTAGTATAACACTTCAAAAAAATTATATAGACCTGTGCACACAACCATGACTGATAGGTATCATTCATTTCAAAGCAGTTCCAACAAATTCAGATGCAAATTGGAGAAGGGTGAATTATCAATGCAAATCATCCTCTGTTATGGAAAATGTGTTCTTATGCCTGTACATAATAAAGAACTTCATTTCCCAGTGGGCAATGTGAGCGGTTCACCCCTGAACTGGAAGTGATGTTGGTGAGCTGACTGCACATGTTGTGTTGAACAGAGTGTTGTAGACAAAATGTTCTAGTTTTCTATCCACGCTAAATTTGTCTTTATTAAGAGCAAACATAGCTTGGTGTCAGAAGTTGATGTGAGGTCTAAGCACGGACCATAAATGAATATTGTGAGCAACTGAAGAAAGGGACGTTAATGACAGAGAAGTTGTGGCCCAGAGAGAGCATATTGTTCCAGAGTTCACCAAGAGAAATTCAGATGACAGGCTGAAAATTCCCATCATGGATAAGCTAAGTCCTTCCGTACCAATGCAATTTACCGGCAATCTAACGAATACCTGGAAATGATTCAAACAGCTATTCAATATATATTTAGAGGCTAGTAGAGCAAGAGGGGCTGATGAAAAATTGAAAGTCTGTTTTTCTAAATATAATTGGCGAAGATGCTTGGACAACTATAACAGCTTTCAAACTGATGAAACAGCGTCTATTGAACACTCTGATGATAACATTTAAGGAGTACTTTGTCTCAAATAAAAACATCACATTTGCAAGATATATATTTTTTTCCTATAACCGGAAACAAAGTGTTAGCTTCAACCAATACTGAGCTGAGCTTCACACACTGAATAAATCTTATGAGTTTAGAGATTTGGAAAACCCTCTAGTTAGAGACAAAATATTTTGTGGAATCCTAGAGAAAGATTACTCTGTGAAAAATATTTGACACTGGAAAAGGCTGTGGATATGTGTCAGGCAGCTGAGACTACACAATCACAAGCTAAGGAGCTGCACAGGGCTGACACAACAGAGTATGCTGTGAAATCAAAGAGGCCAAGCAATAGCAAAGTAAAAAGGAAGGTGCAAACAGTAAATGTGTAGATAGGCACATTCCATAGTCTGCTTATGGGAAGTACTGCAGTAATTGTGAAGAGAAGAATCATTTTGCAAAATGTTTTATGTTTGGATTAAAATTAAGAGAAAGGTGCACGTGGTTGCTGAAGAATGGAGGAAATCTTTGTAGATTCTCTACAGACTGCTGGTGCTGGCAGAATGAATTGTTCCAGGGACTGTGAATGAGACAGTAATTCCATTCCAGCTTGACAACAAAGCCATCGATGCAGCCTCACCAGATGAGTTCCTCCAGCATTTTTTGTGTGTTGCTCAGAGAAAGAGTTTCTCACCAGCATATATGCACTTGAAAGTTTCCATTAGTACTTCTATGGACAAGCCTTTGAAGTGGAGTCTGACTATAAACCACTGGTCTCAAATATGTCCAAGCCACTGAATGACTGTCCCAAGAAGATACCACGCATGTTGATAAGGCTACAGAAATATGCCGTGAAGATGTTCTCCTCACCAGGAAAATATATGTTTGCTGCTTCCGATGCACTATCTCGAACAGTCAGCGAGACAGCGCACAAGCAGAGACTAATGCTGATATACATGCCTATGGTGACACAATTGTCACCTCCATTCCAGTATCTCCCAACAGACAGAGAAGATTAGGAAAGCAACAGGGATGGATGAATTAATGAAAGCACTCAGAGACAATACAGAAAGGATATCCAGCAACCAAGAATGACTGTCCAATGTGTATTTGGGATTATTGGGCATGCAGAGCTCAACAGTCAGTAGTGAAAAATATGTGAACAGGTTTGTGATTCCAGTATCACTACACAAGGAAATGCTCCAGAAGATTCACAAAGAGCATCTTAGTGAGGGAAAAATGTGAACGTAGAGTTCAGGAAGTGATGCGCTGGTCAAGAAAGAACCAAGACATGAGCTAGATCACTGTTTCATGTGAAATACTCCTTACCTGTAGACCAAAGCAGCAAACAGAACTAATTACAGCACACCTGTACCAAAAAGGCCGTACTTCAAAGTTGAAGGGGACTTGTTTGATTACAATGGAAAGACTCATATTGTTGTTACAAACTACTTTTCCAATTAACCAGAGGTTCTAGCATTAAACCCATGCTGTTTGTCTTTATTAAGAGCAAACATAACAGAAATTACCTGTAAAGTTTTTTTTTCCCCTCTTATTTCAGTTCAAGTAATTTCTCACCTCCCATGTAAAACTGATGCTTTAGCTTCTCTCACATTGACGTGGCGGTGTGCTTACCTAGCAAGTTTTGAATTTCAGGTCACAATCTCCAACAGGCTGCAACTATGCTTATGTTGTGAAGAAACAGCTTCCATCACCATCAGCTGTGGTACAAGCTTCCTCCCCAACAGTGAACTATCACAGCAAATACAGTTAGCAGCCTTATCCTTTGCACTTGAGAAAAAACACAGAGAGTGCAATAAACACTCAGCAAGACAGATAGGATCTGTGGAGAGAGAAGCAGAAGTAATAAAATCAGAAAACGCACTCTTCTATTGTATACAGACTATTTTGTATGCACTCTCCTCCATTGTTCCAAACCGGGCTAGCAACGTTTTCCTGCAGATAGAGACGAAGGTGACAGCAAAAGGACATGGAACAGATTCTAATGTGTCCAGGTGGAAAAGCTCCTCTGCAGTTAAACATTATCTGAATAAGCCAGAAGGGTTCCCTTCACTCACCTCTGTTTCACATGAGAGGCTGCCACTGAGATGTGCCATCTGTTGTATGCTGATAATCTATTGAACATAATCTCACAATTTCTATTAATACAAACACCAAAAGGCAAGCAAGTTTACCAACACAGACAAAAGGAAACGTGTTCAAGTGAAAATTTCACACCAATACCTTTAATTATTTCATTCCTGCAGAACAAATGTGTTCCTGATACATTCAAACTGACAAGACAACCAGTTCCATGAGCAGCAAGGATTGTTTGCTTGCCTACATAGTAAGAGATTCCTTCACTTCACATCCCCTCAAAACTAATCAATAAGCTCCAGGACCTTGGCCACAATACTTCTTTGTGCAATTGAATCCCCACTTGCAGACCCCAGTCAGTCTGGATTGGCAACAACATCTCCTCCACGATCTCTATCACACAAGGCTGTGTGCTTAGCCCCCTTGCTCTACTCGGTTTATGCTTATAACTGTGTAGTTAAGCTCAGCTCCACTGCCACATTCAAGTCTGCTGACGTCACCACTGTCGTAGGCCAAATCAAAGATGGTGATAAATCAGCATATAGGAGGGAAATTGAAAATCTGGCTAAGTGTGCCACAACAACAACTTTTTACTCAATGTCAGCAAGACCAAGGAGCTGATTATTGACTTCAGGAGGAGGAAACCAGAGGCCCATGTGCCAGTCCTCATCGGGGATTAGAGGTGGAGAAGGTCATCAACTTCAAGTTCCTCAGTGTTATTGTTTCAGAGGATCTGTCCTGGGCCCAGCATGTAAGTGCAATTACGAGGCAGCACCGCAACGCTTCAACTCGCATAGGAGTTTGCCAAGATTTGGCATGACTTCTAAAGCTTCGACAAACATAAGAAATAGGAGCAGGAGTAGGCTATCTGGCCCTTCGAGCCTGCTCCACCATTCAAAAAGATCATGGCTGATCTGGCCATGGACTCATCTCCACCTACCTGCCTTTTCCCTATAACCCTTAATTCCCCTACTATGCAAAAATCTATCCAACCTTGTGTTAAATATATTTACTGAGGTAGCCTCTGTTCATTGGACAGAGAATTCCACAGATTCACCACCCTCCTCCTTATCTCCATTCTAAGTCTACTCCTCCAAATCTTGAGGCTATGCCCCATAGTCTCACCTATCAGTGGAAACAACTTTCCTGCCTCTATCTTACCTAACCTTTTCATAATATTATATGTTTCTATAAGATCTCCTCTCATTCTTCTGAATTACAGCAAGCACAGTCCTGGGCCACTCAATCTGTCTTCATAGTCTAACCCCTTCGACTCTGGATTCAACCTGGTGAACCTCCTCTCCACTGCCTCCAAAGCCAGTATATCCTTCCAGACCAGAACTGCACACAGTACTCCAGGTGTGGCCTCACCAGTACCCTGTACAGTTGCAGCATAACCTCCCTGCTCTTCAATTCACTCACTCTTGCAATGAAGGCCAACATCCCATTTGCCTTCTTGATAGCCTGCTGCACCTGCTAACCAACCTTTTGTGATACATGCACAAGCACTCGCAAGTCCCTCTACACATCAGCATGCTGCAATCTTTTACCATTTAAGTAATAATCTGCTTTTACATTTTTCCTTCCAAAGTGGATGACCTTGCATTTATCAACATTGCGTTCCATCTGCCACAGAAGGAACTCTCTTCTCATTGCTGCCATCACGAAGAAAGTACAGGAGCCTCAGGAATCATATCACCAGGTTCAGGGACAGTTATTACCCTTCAAACTTCAGACTCCTGAACCAAAGAGGATAAATTCACTCAACTTTATTTCATCATTGAAATGTTCCCAAAACCTGTGAACTGATGGACACACTTTCAAGGACTCTTCATCCCACCTTATCAATAGTTATTGCTTGCTTGCTTATTTATTTGTTTGCTTGTTTGTTTATTTATTTTTTTTCTTATTTCTTGTTGTATTTTGCACACTGTTAGTATTCCCAGTTGATGCAATCTTTCATTGATTCTATCGTGGTTATTGGATTTACCGAATATGCCTGCAAGAAAATGAATCTCAGGGTTGTACATGGAATGTATGTACTTTGATTATAAATTTACTGAGAACATTGAACTTGGAAGGACAGTGCTGTTGGTGGTCTCAAAACCTTAGATATTTAAATACTAGTCATTAAATACTTTAAATACAATAAACCTATTAATAATGATCAGTACTGAGTAAGCAAGGACTTATTGACTAAGAATTGAAAAAAATATCATCCTTACTCTATATTCAGCCAAATGCCAAGCCCACACTCTGATTAGACCTCAACCACCAGTTGCTTCTTTCTTAGCAACACCTCTGGAGCCTAACTCAGTTCTAGATAAGTATATTCCTTCAAGAGTGAAGGAAAGCACATCGCACAGCATCTGAGGCCTTGAACTTCAAGCATTCCATAGTGGTCACTGGTGTCTATGAAGAGATGATATTGAGCACTTTAGGCAGGAGATTACCATCTCCAGCAGTAGGCATATTTTTGAGCTTTAACAAGATGTTAACTCCTGTGTTTGCCTTTTTCATATATTGAAAATGCCACTGTAAATTTCTGTTTCACTTTCACATTTCTACCTTTCAGCTTTTCTTCTCATGCCTGAAAGTTCCCAGTCTGCAGAGGCAGAGGGAGAAATCTTCACACTGATCCAGAACAGCACCAACGCTTGGAATGAAAGTGAGGAGGTGGTTACATGATGGATTGCAGAACATGATGACCTGGAATTATTACAAATCTGTTTCTTCAAATGCCATTTCAACATTAGGACAGTGAAAGGTGTGTTCTTCATTTGTCCTGCATCATCACATTGCAAATTAAAACAGATGAGTGGGGAGGTGCAGACAATTAGCAGAGAAATAGACCAGAGACATGAAATATTTGTGTGGGCTTGATGTGCAACAGCCTGTAAAGTAAAAAAAAAGGCCAGTGACTGAGAGCAAAAATATTTCATGGTTGAAAATCTGTCATCTTCAACAGATAAGACAAAAAATCTTGAAAATATATTTGTAGCTCTCAAGTATGCTGCATTTCTGGATCTATGTTCAGATTTTACAAGCAAACTCAAATACTTTTATTTTAAATAATTAACTTGCAGCAGGGAGTAGAGCTAATAAGTATAGGGAAACAATACTACAGAAGTGAAATACAGTAGGTACTGGAAACCTGAAATGTAAAACACAACACTAGAGTTACACTGCTGGTCAGCCTGACGTGCTGCAAATTACAGCATTTTGTTTTTATGACTGAAAGTCCATATTACTGAAGTAGCAATAGGATTAAGTTACTCAGCCCCTTGCCTCCTCTGCTGTTTAATAAGATCATGACTGATATTTTTGGCAGCATAGTTGCTGTCGAATTGCGGCAGGAAGCTTCACACAGTTCAGAGAGCAAGACAGTTTAAGGAGCTTTTACAGTATTTCAGCTTTATGTGGGTGCAGTCGCAATTCATTAGCAAAAGCAAGTAACAATACAGCAGGGACAAGTGGAATGGTTATTGTGCAAGTGGACCAGTGTTAGAGTAGGGAATCTTTAGCTCATTCAGGGATCAGGCTTGGGCAAGGTACATATCTGGTAGGTTCCTTCTTCATTCTTTGTCTGTTAGTGCAGAGTCAGAGCAGTGAGGATGGCTCCTGGGCTGTGTTGTGTACTTTATATGAAATATGTTAATTCTGGAAGACCTCCAGTCTCCCAGGTAACTATATCAGCACCAGGTGCACCGAGCTGCAGCTCATAGAGAACATGTTAAAGTTCTGCAGCTGCAGTTTGATGACATCTGGCTCATACGAGAAACTGAGGAGGTGATAGATAGGAGCTACAAGGATGTAGTCACCCCTAAATTCTTGGAGATATGAAAATGGGTGACTGTGAGGTGTGAAAAGGAAAATGGGCTATTTCTGTAGCTGTCCTCCTCAATAACTTCAATAATAAGTTTACAGTTTTGGATGCCATTGAGGGGGATAATCTACCAGGGGTGGGGGGTGGGGCCACAGTGACTGGGTCTCTGCACTGAGCCTGGCGTTGGGTGTCAGGAGGGAAGAGGGAAGAAGAGAACTGAAATAGTCATAGGAGATTCCATAGTTAAAGGAGACATCTGTCTCCAGAGTCAGGAACATCTCGGATTGGGTCCATGACATTCAAAAGATGAAGAGTGAGTAGCCAGAAGTCTTGGTACATATTGGCACCAATTACATAGATAGGAAAAGCAAGGAAGTCCTGAAAAGAGAATTTAGGGAACTAGGTAGAAATCTGTAAAGCAGGACCTCCAGGTTAGCAATCTCTGGATTGCTACCTGTGCCATGCACCAGTCTGGGTAAGAATTGGATGATTTGCCAGATGAATGTGAGTCAGAGCCATAGGTTCAGGGAGGACGGTTTCAGATTTCTGGATCATTGGGATCTTTTCTGAGGAAGGCAAGACCTGTATAAAAGGGGTAGATTACATCTGAACCCAAGAGAAACCAATATTTTTGCAGGCGGGTGTGCTAGAGCTGTTATTGAAGGTTTAAACTAATTTGGAAAGGGGATGGGAACCAGAGCAATAGGTTGAGCAAAGGGCTGTTGGTTTAGAAGCAGAGCCAGTGTGTAGTGAGACTGTCAAGAAGGACAGGCAGATGACAGGGGAAAATTACAGTTGCAATGTAAAAAGGGGACAAAATCTAAAAGGGTGACTGATACAGGACTGAGGGGGTTATATCTGAATGCGCACAGCATATGGAATAAGGAAGATGATCTTACTGCACAGTTAGAGATTGTCAAGAATGATATTGTGGGCATCACTAAGACGTGGTTGAAAGAAGATCATAGCTGGGAGCTTAACGTCCAAGGTTACACATTGTATCAAAATAACTTGCAGGTACTGTAGGCAGAGGAAGTGGTGTGGCTCTGTTGGTTAAAAATGAAATCAAATTCTTAGAAAGGGGTGACATAGGATCAGAAGATGTATAATCCTTGTGGGTAGAGTTAAGAAATTACAAGGATAAAAAGACCTTGATGGGAGTTATATTCAGGCCTCCAAACAGTAGCCAGGAGGTGGACTACAAATTACAATGGGAGATGGAAAAGGCATGTCAAAAGGACAACGTAACAATAGTCATGATGGATTAGGTTGGTGCTGGATGTTAAGAAAGAGAATTTTTATAATGCCTACAAGATAGCTTTTTAGAGCAATTCATGATTGAGCCCACTAGGGGATCAGCTATTCTCGACTGGGTGCAATGTAATAAACTGGATTTGATTGGGGAGCTTAAGGTAAAGGAAAGATTATGGGAAAAAGTGATCATAATATGACAGAATTCACCCTGCAGTTTGAGAGGGGAGAAGCTCAAGCCTGATGTATTAATATTACAGTTGAGTAAAGTGAATCACAGAGCATGAGAGAGGAACTGGTCAAAATTGTTTGGAAGGGAACACTAGCAGGTCTGATGGCAGCGAAGCAATGGCTGGAGCTTCTGGGAGCAATTCAGAAATTTCAGGATAAGTACATCCCAAAGAAAAAGAAATATTCTAAAGGTAGGATAGTGCAACCATTGCTAACTAGGGAAGTCAAAGCCAACACATGAGCAAAAGAGAGGGCACATAATACAACAAAAATTATTGGGAAGTTAGTGGATTGGAAGCTTCTCAGAACCAACAGAAAGCAACTAAAGAGCCGTGAAGGGGGAAGAGATAAAATATGAAGGTAAGCTAGATAACAATATCAAACAGGATACCTGAAGTTTTTTTTCCTGATATATAAAAAATAAATGTGGGGCAAGAGTAGATATTGGACCATGGGAAAATGACACTAGAAAGGTAGTAATGGGAGACAAGGAAATGGCAGATGACTTGAATAAGTATTTTGCATCAGTCTTCACTGTGTAAGTCACTAGCACTTAACTGTATAAATGTTAGGGGACTGAATTGAGTGCAGTTGCTATTACTAGAGAGAAGGTGCTTGGGAAACTGAAAGGTCTGAAGGTAGATAAGTCACCTGGACCAGATGAACTACACCCCAGGGTTCTGAAAAATGTAGCTGGAGAGATTCTGGAGGCATTATTAATGATCTTTACGAAGGTTTCTGGAGGACTGCAAAATTGAAAATGTCACTCCACCTTCAAGAAGGGAGGGAAGTAGAAGAAAGGAAATTATAGGGCAGTCAGCCTGACTTCATTAGTTGGGAAGATGTTGGAGTCGATTGTTAAGGATGTGGTCTTGAAGTACTTGGAGGCACATGATAAAATAGGCCAAAGTCAGGATGATTTCCCTAAGGGAAAATCATTCGTCCACTAGGGTCTTTATAAAGTCCATGACAACTGTGGTATCTTCAATCACGTCCTCTGATGAGTTCTTGAACAAGGCCCAGTTCATCGATTCAAAGCAATCCCATAGCAGCGCTCTGCCTCCTGTAGCCACCTCTTTCTTTTTTCTTACCTCTGATGCTATGCTCTTTATTCTCTGCTGGCATGCAGAGAACAGCCAGATGGTCAGATTTCCCTAAGTGTGATCTAGGGATGGAATGGTAGCCACTCTGGATGGTAGTGTAGCAGTGGTTAGAGTGTGTTGGGACCCTGGTGTTTCAGGTGATGTTCTGATGATAATTGTGCAGTGTTCTTCAGGCAAGTCTGACCGGCAAGGATGTGAAAGGCATCAGGGTAGGCTGTTTCTTGCTTGCTAATCATGGCACTCAATACAATTAGTGCTTGCTTAACCTCTGCCTTTGGCACTATGTAAACTGGGTCAGGATCATGGGGGAGAATTCCATCATTAGATGTTCCAGGTCAGGAGAACAAGAGTCAACAGGGAGCTATGTTTGAGCACTCCAACGATTTATAATAAAGTATAGACTCACCCAACCTTTTGATTAGATTCTGAATGTTCTGCAGTCCAGTCTATCTGATGGATCGAGAACACCTTGGGCTGGATTGCTGTGTCCAGTGTTTCAGGAGTGAGCCTTGTCTTAGCGAAACAGCGGATGCAGAAATTTCTCAGTTCCCTCTGATACTGCAATCCTGCCCTTATGTCCTCTGTCTTATTTTCTAGTGACTGCACATTGTGCACATTGGCCCTGAGGATGCTTGGAAGAGGTAACCTCATACCTTGATGCTTTGATCTGTCTTGAAGTCTGCTCCAGTGTCTTCTCTTCCAGCAATAGCTGACCTTCACCTGTTTCAAGATGCCATACCTGCATTCCTGAGATTCAAGTTTGCTGAGTCTCTGAGTCTTTTAGGAGATCTGAATATCCTAAAGAGAAATTACAGACTTCAGGTTTCAGCAATCATAGATCAGAAGTATATAGCTTAGAGTATCTAAGCTTTATGAGCTTAGATGAGCTTTATGAGCTTTATGAGCTTAAATCTAAGCTTTATGAGCTATCCACAAAATGTCACCATGTATCTGTCCTTTTGGGGACATGCGTTATTCTAACTGCTGAAAGTCACTTTGTCGTGATGGATTCGTTTAGGAACTGCAGCTGCTTTCCCAATGCTGGTGTCCAGTATCAGATATCCTGGCTATATAGACAGCATGCGTGGAGGTCCTCTCTCTTCTTTTGTTTAAGGCAAGTGTTGCACATGATCATTGGGAAGGTATGCTCTGCATGCACTTTTAATTAAGTATGTTTGTTGAATATTGAAATTTGTAGTGTATGTAACTCGGGGAACATGAATGTTTGGTTGAATTTTTAGTTCGAAAGTAAATGATTTATATACTTAGCTGCAGTCAGTGTTTCCTGTCTCATTTGCCTGACCCATGAACCTGATTCAACATTATAGTATTGCCAACACCATCTTGACGCTGATCAGATTGCTATTGCTGATGTTGAAAAGTAGTAGATGTTGTTCACCAAAATGCACAGTAGTTCAGAAAGGTCGCATTATTAACAGACAAAATTGTCGGTGAACAGTGTTTAGTGAAACCACATTCAGTCAGGCCCCTCCGTACAATCTTCTCTGTACGTGCCCAGTGGTGACATCACATCAAGTCCACCCCCCTCTTGGACTCGTGTAATTTCATTGTATAAGTTGGCAGGTTGCTACCATGTTTGTTCACGGTATGTGTGCTCATAAGAGAGTACATCTGATTGTTACCAGGTCAGGAACACAGATGACCTTTGTGATACACAATGAACTCCTCTCATTTTCACATTCTCCCAGGATCTGATTAATCAGAGTGAGATCCCAAATGTGGTACACAGAGGCAACTTCACACTCCCATTCTTTCAACTGATACCCCCTCTGGGACTTGATGGCTTTCTAACTGAAGAATCTTTCCCCAACTACAGAGAAGAGCCAGGCAGTATGTGTGCTAAAAATTGCACCTTTATCATGGCATCAGGTGTCATGGCCTCAGAAGACCTAACAGGGTGGACAAGCTTCCCCGGGTCCTGCTTGGAATCCGCACGGCACCCAAAGAGGATCTGCACACCTCGTCAGCTGCGTTGGTGTACGGCGCACCCCAGGCCATCCCAGGAGAGTTCATACCAGCCCCAAGGGGGCAAGAGGAAGAACCCGCAGCTGTCCTGGACAGACTATGCAAGAGGCTCGGCAGCCTGGCCCCCATACCGACTTCACAGCACGGACGGACCCCGACCCATGTACCCAAAGACCTGCAGAACTGTAAGTTTGTGTTTGTACGAAGGGGCGGACACCAGGCACCGCTACAGCGGCCGTACGGGGGGCCGTTCAAGGTGATCAACAACAACGGGTCCACGTACGTTCTGGACTTTGGGGGGAGAGAGGAGGTTTTCACAGTGGACTGACTCAAACCAGCCCATGTGGACTTGGCGCAGCCGGTCGAGGTTCAGGCACCGCGATGCAGAGGCAGACCTCCCACACAGAGGCTGATCCAGACTGTGGACATTGGGGGGTGTATCGCTGGTTCTGGGGGCGGTTATGTGGCGACCCACTTTCTACGCAGGCGAACTGGCTCACAAATAGCCAGCGCGCGGGGGGAGACTTTGGTAATGCACCTCTGATGTAACTTCCGCCCGGAGAGGGCGGGCGCTAAGGATTAAATGCCAGCGCCACGAAGTTTGAACAAACTAGTCTTGAAACGACTTAACGACTGCGTGCCGTTATTTCAGCGCTGTGTGTAGCACATCGCTACAACCTGAACATTCCTATAGCCTGGTAGCACTGTGAACTTTCTGCCTTTATCTTCTGAAAACGAATCCTATTTCGTTGGTGTCCCCCTGGTGCTCTTGTTGTAACAGGGGACTCTGCAGTTGTCAGTTCCTGAACTGAACAGCTCTGTCACGTTGACATATGCATTTCATTGCCACATTTAAATGTGAAAAATATGTTGGGATTTGTCCAGGCATGACAAACATTAACATGGGAACACCCTCTCCTGCATACTCATTGCCCCACCAGCTGTTCCCCTGGTGCTGTACAATTTTAACATTTCCATGTCTCAGCTCTGCATGCTATCACTTTCTCTGGGTAAAATCGCCTACCATTGGTAGACTCCACTGTTGGATATAGTTCGTTGGTCCCTCGATTCACAGAGGCTTTTTACTTGTTGTCAGAAGAGAACTCAAAAGGGTGACAGCCAATTGTCCAAATTCTTCTGGCTTGTTGGCTACATGTCTACTAATCCTGTGGAATATGTTTGGTCAAATCATTACAGCCCATGGCATCTCTTTAAGTGGGCCAGTGCTCCCCCTTTGGTCCTACCTTGATTTCCACCACAGCACACATCTTTCCTATCAGGATTGCCATAAATGAACCTGCCCATCTGGGACGTAATCCTGGTTTCACTGGTACAATCTTAACCATTACCTTACCTCCTCTGCCATGTTCCCTTCACCTGAGCATTCCTGTGCATCTTGTACTCTCTGCCTATCAATGACCTTTCCTTCTGAATTATGCAGATGGGGCAACTGCCACACGAACCAAGCAATCTCATCCTTTCCAGTACAGCTCTCTGGTCTACCCGTAATCACACCCTCTTCAGGTTGCCCCACCTACCTGTCATTAATTCAAAATGTGTAAATCCTGTTCCAGTAATAGGGCTCGCTTGTAATTTCATTAGTATAGTAAGACCTGAGGCCAGTTCTCCCCACCTTCCATTAAGGGGTTTGCTAGGCTCCTATTTAGAGTACAATTCATTCTCTCAGCCATGCCAGAACTCCTGAGAACTTCTGCTTGACCCTCTTGCAGCACACAAGGCATCTTGATTACCTTTGCAGTAGAGTGTGCTACTTGATCCGAGTCAATACTAACAGTACTCCCCACCTGGATGTTCCCTCTTCAGCCAATACCTGGACAACTCTCTCAACAGAACAGTCCTGACACTGAAATACCACCATCCACTGTGTGAAGTGATAGATGATCACCAAATAATATTGTTTACCCCTGGATTGAGGCAATAGCCCTGAGAAGTCTTTCCCACATGGCAGATGCTCTGGTCAGAATTTAACTCCTTTTCCCGGATCTCTCTGAGCACTGCTAGCAGAATTTAGTGATACCTCTCCCCATTGCTGGCCATCACCACTACCTTTCTATATGGAACCTCATCTTATCCCCCCTATGTGGGCTAAACTATGGCAGGTTTTTAACAAGGTATGATTGATGCATTCTGGCACTACCTGAGTACATCACCTTCTCATCACATCCCAGCTTCCTTTTGCACTGCTCCTGCCTGTTCCTCAATCCCATAATCCTCTGATGATGCCTCGTCTTGTGTTGCCTTTAAATTTCCCTCCGTTGTCTCTCCTGGAACTGGACCAGACTACCATAATCCATAATCCCTGTGGTTTACTGTTCAGCAAATGCATTTCCCCTTTGCTCTGGGCCTTTCCATGTGCCTTAACCTTTATACATGTCATTTATCCTGGCAATTCACCAACTCCTTCACCATTTCTTCATGTTGCATGTAACTTTCTGACGAGATTATATATGCTCTCCCTGTCCAGGCTGCCATATAATCAAGTACTACATGAAAAATGTACCTGCTATCTGTAAAAAAATTTCCTATCTGTCCCTTTCATAATTTCAGGGCCTCAGTTAACACATTCATTTCTGCCACATGTGCTGACCTGTGGGTAAGGAGTCTTCCTCCTGTCATTTGGTTCCCTCTTTATCCATAATAACCCATCCCACTTGTGGGGTACTGTTGTATTATTTCCTAGACCCATCTACAAACAGGATCAACGCATCGTTCTCCTTTAGGGGCACTTCACCTAAAATCGAATCCTCAGTTCCATGCATTTATGTCGGGATCCATCCTGTACCACCAAACTGGTGGAGTCAACCAAAATATTCTTTATTATATGCCTGTCCGCAGGTAACAATACTGCCTCTCATTTCACTCGCCGGCTATTGGACATCCTGCAGCCTTTAGAGAGAGAGACTACGCTATGTGTTGTGTGCAAAATCACCTGACCCATCAGAGTGATAGATTCTGATACTCCGACAGCCCGAGTCACACAGAATAATTTGCCACAGGCTGCAGCTTGTCACCACGTTCCTGACATACAACAGCAGTATAAAATTCTCCCTGGTTGTCACTAAAGAGATGGAACAGTCTGTTTATCTCTGGCAAATCAGAACTGCCGTAGCAACTACATTTAGCTTTAGATGTGAAAAAGCCTATTCTGCAAGCTCAGTGTAATTTTCCGCAAAATTGCAACAGTAATTTAGGTGCCCCAAAGTCTGAAGGATTCCCTTTACTGTGTACAGCTTAAGAATTGCTTCTTTACATTTCTTGGGCATTACTTTCTTGTCCTGACTAATCTTATGTCCCAAATACACTATATCAGGGTATCCAAACAGCACTTCGGAGGGGTTTAGCTTTAGTCCCACATTCCTAATACCCTGGAAAGTCCTCAAAACCTCCATGGTATGCTCTTTCTCTCCGGGGACTGCAGTTAAAATATCCACATATAGTAAAATGCTGCTATTGGAATCTGCCAAGATATTTGGACAGCTATCTTAGCGACACATTGATGGAAAATGACAGCACTGTTATGGAAACCTTGAGTAGAGTTGTCCAAGTATACTGCTGTCCCTGGATAGAAACATCTAATTATATCCTGATTATTGGGATATACTAGGATCAACCTAAAACAATTAAAAATATCCTGTTCTGCCCTCATGCCATTAAAAATGATAGATGTATTTGCAACTCTAGGATATCCTTCAGTGGCATATTTGTTCAAGGATGTATAACTGATTGTCAGCCAATAGGACCTGTCTGCTTCATGAACTGGAGAATTTGTACGGGAATGGTAGACCATATCACTTCTTGTTTTTGTAGTTCTATGACTGCCTTTACCACTGCTACAGGTGTAATAGGGTACTGTCTAAGAGGTGGGTATGATGGACCCTCTATCTGAATGGGTGTCACAACAACAATACCACTGTTTGTTAGTGGCTGAGATCTAGGGATATATTTTGATGATAATACCCCAAACTCCTACGAATGTCCACGCAGCCTTTAAGGCCTAGTCTCAAGGTATACAAATGTTATCTCTGTTCTCCTTAATCCAAGCCACATTCCCCAATTAAATTCTCTTCTACCTGCCTGAATTATAACGACCAGGTATTCCAATGGATCTATCCCTAAGATGGAGGCGGAGCAAAGCTAAACAGCAACTCCTTTGCTTGCATCTTCGGAAACAGCTCTATTTCCATCTTTAACATCTTTATTTTCCCCTTTCAGGGTTCTTTTCAAGACCCTGACCTGGAGTTACACGCTGACTTTGGTTCTTTGTGGGAATGGGACTCATTCTCAGGGTTTCAGGACTGGCCATTGTTCGGCATGACAAAGGTTCGGCCTGGAAGTCCGGCTTGGATTTGGAAGCCTATGATCTTGGGGCTCTGGAGACGAGCAGATCGAGGTTGGTGTCATGGCAGGAGACCTGTGTGTCATCAGGGGCATTGGAAAATCTACTGCTGTGTGCCCAAAGACCTGGAAGAGAAATATAGAAACATAGAAAACCTGCAGCACAATACAGGACTTTCGACCCACAAAGCTGTGCTGAACATGTCCTTGCCTTAGACATTACCTAGAGTTACCCATAGCCCTCTATTTTTCTAAGCTCCATGTACCTATCCAGGAGTCTCTTAAAAGACCCTATCGTGTTGTATCTTTGAGATCTTCAGGCACAGAGCTCGAAAAAAGTGGTGTAACAGACTTTTAACATTATAAACCAGTGAGTTGTTTATTATGTCTCCCAACTCGCTGGGAAAATGGAGACACCTCCTTCTCCCTTATTAGGGGGCTGGGGCAGGGGCAAGGGGCGAGAGAGAGAGAGAGATATGTCAAATGCACTTTTATTTGTAATGCCTGAGATGAGTTTCATCTTTGATACTGAAGTCCTAGTGTCTCCCAACATCGTGTTCTGTCAGCCCCCTATTGACAAACATTCTGGGGTCTCCACCTCCCGCCAAGGATCAATACTTGCCATTGACCGTGGAGATCGGAAAGACAGGTCCTGTTCCACCATCGCTCACAGGAGAGTAGTGATACTTGGTTGCCGGCTACCTGGTTACTGTTCTGCCTTCCCTCCACCTTTAGACCAACAATTGGGCCTGATTATGTCTTATTTTTCCACACTTGTTGTACCTAATTTTTTTCTCCAGAGATCATTCTCATAGACGTATTAAGCTCTGCATTAACGCTTGTGTGAGAACTTCTCTCCCAGGTGGGTACGCAATATTTGGCATCTAAGAAACATAGTGCTAGGCTAGATGTTCATAGGACTGATAGGATAGCACCCCATTGGTTCCTGTTACCTTCCTGATCATGGCCATCTGGATTTTAGTTTCTTTGCAACATTTTGAAGGTAGATCTTGTATGAGAGATTTCAATCTACTATGACTCCAAAGAACTTTGAGTGTGGATCATTGGGTAGCTGTTTGTCATGTAGTTTGAGACTAAGTTTAAGTTTGGTTAGTCGGTTGTCTAGATGTAATGTGGAAGTTACTGTTTTGTTGACATTCATATTTAGGTGCCACTTTGAGGAGTAGTTGGATAGGGAGAAAGAACCTTGGGTAGGGTTTTTTCCCAATGGATTTGGCATTGTTTGATTGTAAGGCTGCGGCCCAGTCATCAGCATATCCAAATTTAGCAGCTTTGGTTTCAGGGAGGTCACTAAGTACTGATTGAACAAGGATAGAGCCAGAACTGACCCCTGGGAGGGCGCCATTGCGGTATTTCATAGAAAGGGTGCAGAGGAGATTTACAAGGATGTTGCCTGGATTGGGGAGCATGCCTTATGAGAACAGGTTGAGTGAGCTCAGCCTTTTCTCCTTGGAGTGACGGAGGATGAGAGGTGACCTGATAGAAGTGTATGAGATATTGAGAGGCATTGATCGTGTGGCTAGTCAGAGGCTTTTCACCAAGGCTGAGAATGCTAGCACGAGAGGGCACAGTTTTAAGGTGCTTGGAAGTAGGGATAGAGGAGATGTCAGGGGTAAGTTTTTTATGCAAAGAGTGGTGAGGGAGTGGAATGGGCTGCCGGTGAAGGTGGTGGAGGCAGATATGATAGGTTCTTTTAAGGGACTCCTGGATAGGTACATGGAGCTTAGAAAAATAGAGGGCTTTGGGTAAGCCTAGAAAATTTCTAAAGTAAGTACATGTTTGGCACAGCATTGTGGGCCAAAGGGCCTGTATTGTGCTGTAATTTTTCTATGTTTCTATGTTTCATAATGCGACTGGTGTCACTTCCTAGCAATTGGACTGGTGTCACTTCTTTACCCAGAAAAGAACGAGGTTAAATATGTGACCCACAGGTAATCCCTACTTTATTATTCAGATCAGATGTGGACTAACATGATTTTTCAGAAGTTGTAAGAAGATATCATCATCCCATTGGGACCAATTTAGGCCACTACATGGCTTGTACATCTGGTACTTTCACACAGGATAACCCTCAAATTTCTTCTTTGGACCTTCCTTAATTAAAGTGACCTTTGTCCAGTTTGCCTGACCTTTGCCTATTTCAGCTTTAAATGCCTCAGTAAAGTCCCCCAGTTTGCCCTCTGGGGATTTGTTTCTCACATTAAGCCAACACTTATTCAAACAGCATGGACCAGACCAGCCTGGGCAACTTAGCCTTCAAAGGGAAGAGTATATCACCAAGTCAAATTTTAAACCACTAATTCTTCAACCTTTTACCAAATAAAGCACATTATCATCATTATGTTTAACAGCGGGTAATTAATTTAGTAGCATCTGTTTCTCTGTCGCTGTAAAAGATTCTTCCATGCCCACCGCTGCCGGGTGATGGAGATGATAATTTCCATAACCAAAAGCTGAGGCAGCCAGATCTTTCCAAACGACATCATTTCCTCTCAGCATGCTTGACCTTTATTCTACTTTTCAATTGCCTGGGTGTCAGGGGGTTCTGAACTTGTTTAGCGATCACTGCTTCATGGTGGTTACGGATCAAAGCGGTAACTAATATCTCAACCTTCTCATATTTACTCTTTCCTTGACCATTCCCATCAAGCAATTTACTTGAGAATTGTTCCACCTAGATCACAATCCTTCTTAGCCATTTTTATAAGGAGGGCATAGCAGTAGCTATACACTGGGAGTTTGAGGAGACTTCATATGTCACCAAAGACTTTTTTAGCAAATTTCCACAAGTGTACCATGGAGAGCATTCTAACTGGTTGCATCACCGTCTGCTTGGGAGGGGCCATTGCACAGGATCGGAAATATCTGCACATAGTTTTTAACTCAGCCAGCTCCAGAATGGGCGCTAGCCTCCCCTGCATCCAGGACACCTTCAAAAGGCAATGCAAACATCATTAAGGACCCCCATCACCCAGGACATGCCCTCTTCCATTGCTATTATCAAGGAGGAGGCACAGGAGTCTGAAAATACACAATCATTGTTTCAGGAAAAGATTCTTCCCCTCAGCCATCAGATTTCTGAATGGACAACAAACCCATGAACACTACCTCACTATTTTTGCCCTCTTTTTGCATTACTTACTGAATTTAATTTTTATATTTATTTCATATTGAAATTTATAGTTTTTTATTATTATGTATTGCAATGTACTGCTGTGGTAAAACAACAAATTTCATGGCATATGCCAGTGATATTAAACCTGATTCTAATCAACTTACAGTTATGACATGTTACTATCCATATACGGGGTTCTTCTGAATTCCACGCTACTTTGGCAGTCTCCTCCAGCTTCTTTATCTCCATTGTGGTCATACTTTATAGTATGTAATGTTGGCTCCCCAAGCCAATGTCCCAAAATAAAGTTTGTTAGTCATTCAAGTTCCCACATCAACTGCAACCAAATAACTATCATCAGTTACCTAGATCCTTTCTTCCTCCAACACTGAACTCCTCACGGTGCAAACCTCTTTTTGCCATAGCTTGCAGTCACATTGACAAGGAGGTTATCCCTTGAGCTAACAGAGTTCCATTTTAAATGTACTCACCCAACCAGGAGCTTCGTAGCCGCTTATGATCCAGTTGAGTATCCTGCCAACTACACCAAATTGTGGGAGCAAAGGACAAAAGCAACATGGAGTCATTCAAATAACGAGTGCACCAGGAGGCCTAAATACCAGGAGTGCCCTAGATCTTCCTAAATGGCCTAATACACCTTTCTACATATGTGATTACATAGAAAACTTAATTATCTAAGTTTTACTTGTTACATTTACCCATTTATATCATTTCAAAGTAAAACTAGGTTGGTGCTACAGAATGATATGCTTAATTATCCATAAGCCTAACCTAGCTCACATTAAACCTTAGTTTCGGCCACAACAATAGCGGCATTTTATGTCATAATCATCAAGCTTGTTACACTACATCAATGGTTCTCTGAATAACTTCTTCCTCTCTGCCATCAGATTTCTAAAGGGTCCAGGGATGTTACTTCACTATTCCTCTTTTGCACTATTTATTTATTTTTATTGTAGCTATTAGTAATTTTTAATGTCTTGCACTGTAATGATGCTAGACAGCAACAAATTTCATGATATATGTCGATGAAAATAAACTGAATTCTAATTCTGATTCTGCTACCGCATCGGCACAGCTACATTCTATTTTAAAAGTTATTAGCACTCTCGATTTCAACCCGTAGAACAAGATCCACTCAACCTTATCACAAAGCCAGAGTGTTGAAGAAGATTCAAGTTGGAGCAAGCAGCACCTTGTTGAAATTTTGCCTTTTATTTAATCATCCACAGATGTCAGAGATTTCTATTTGGTAAGGTACAAACTGTGGATGTGCCTTCCTACTTTGACAGCTCTGGCAGATATTGCATGGAAACATGGTTGTGTAAAAATATAATAGGCATTTTTATCTTTCACAATCACTGGTAGCAGTGCATGATGATACATCTTGGAAGAGTAAGGAGGAACGTAGTGAGGAATAAACATGATAAGCAAAATAGGTTACAAAGAAGCTGGAGTATTTCTGTTTACTGTTGTTATTATCTGACTAACACTGAGTGGCTCACTATTCATAGCTGCCCCCTTGTGCATAGCGATAAATTGAAACACCTGGTTGCTGCTCCTGTCTTCTCAAAAATTTTACAAAAATATCAACCACAGATGTGATCTAATTAGTGATGGTGCCATAGAAATAGTAACAGGGAAAAGCAACAATCTACATCCTCCTGACAGCTTACTTTAGCTCTAACTCTGCACCTTTACGCATTTCTCATAATTATACAAACTAGCTCATTTGTACAGGAATTGCTGGTAGCAGCAACCATTAGGCAGAAAGGTTGTGCTCTTATTATTTTTAAGTTAGGGGCATTGATGAACGTAGATGCTCGTCAGAATGAAAACTCTTTAAGGTGTTTTCAAATCTGTCCGAGTGATTAACTGGAATGTTTTGATAAGGTCAGGCTATTGCCAATGGCAGCAACAATCAGTTAAAGAGATAAGACAAAGAATTGCTTCCAATTATTATCAACATACTTCAGAGTCCATCATTTGCTCTTAAATATTTTATCTTAATCAAACTAATGACTTGCTATATGTGTGATACTTAAAATATGATTTATAATTTATCTTTCAGCATAAGAAAGGGTTGAGCATATAAAAGAGTCAGCAAAACAGAGACTGTAATGGAACACAGTCTGTGTCCCCCTTTCAAGTACTATTGATGTTAGTGGTGCTTTCTGCAACTTAATGATGCAAATGGGGTCCAACAGTTTAGGAATTTGAACTTATTCATCACCTTTTTAAATATACCCCTGCATCAGCCTCGGTCAGAACACAAACAGGCTTTTCTGTAATGTCTGTGTGACATGAAGTCAGCATTTCATACTGAATTTAGAAATCCAGGAAATGCATATTAGAATGCCACACTGTGCTTAAGGTTCAGGCGCAAGTTTACTACCATCTGACCGTACATATGTATAACTAAACGAAGCAACATTCCTCTGGACCATGGTGCACCCGCACAACATATATCGCATACAGCACCAAAGCCAAAATATTATACTATAAGGAAGTTAATAAAATGTAATTGAAAATGCATGTAGTGTGCATAGCACAGGTAAGTAAACAGATCACTATCCTAGTGACGAGACCTCGGCAGTGGCAGGGTATTCATTAGTCATTACAGCCTGAGGGAAGAAGCTGTTACCCAGTCTGGCAGTCCTACTCCTGATGCTCCTGTGCCTCCTTACTGGTGGCAGTGACTGAAAGAGATTATGGAATGAGTGCTGGAGATCCTCAAGAATGTTTTGGCCCTTCATCTGCAGCACTCCCGGTAAATATCACGAATAGTGGGGGATGGAGACCCCGATGATCCTCTTGACGGCTTTTGCTGACCTCTGTAGGGTCTTGCAGGCCGATGCCTTGCAGTTTCCATGCCACACAATGATGCAGCCAATCAGGACACTCTCGATGGTGCTCCTGTAGAAAGTTAGATCAGGGTGGGAAGCCTTGCATGCCTCAGTCTCCTCAGAAAGGGTAGTGAGCAGGTGTGGTGGGTCACCTTGTGCATCATATGCAATCCAGAAGGAAATGCTGCAGACAACTTTAACTCCCGAAGGTGAAGGGTTTTGATCAAGCAATAAGAAAAAGAGTAAAAATAAAATTAGCTGAACACAGCCTGATCAAACTGCTGCTAGGAGAAAGGGTCACTTACTTAAATGTTGTACCTCCAGTGTTATCTTGTTTTTAGCTGTAATGCTGGATGATCTGTTTTACCAGGCTCCGGGAATGGTGAGAGTGAAAGAGGAAGAGGGCAGTGCCAATTACTGCAAAATGGAGTGTGCTTTCCCAGTATTGGTTGTGAACCAATGAGAAATGGAGCATTTCTCTACCAAGCTATTGGAACCCATCCACTTCACATCCCACTATGATCCCTTTATCCAGTTTTTCCCGAACCATTTCCACTCTCTTTCCAAACATTTTTGAAGGTATCACACCCCTCCTCTGACATTTCCCCAACTTATGCTCTGCCTCCATTTGCTCTGCTTTCCCTCCAGTTTTTTCCCATCCTCGAAGTTTAACTTTTCTCTTGTATTATCTTGTCTGCTCTGATCTCTTTTCACCTCTGGGTAATCACCTTCCCCAGCCACCTTACTGAAACTTTTACTATACTTGCTTGTATTCTTATACGATCTCCCATAAGTGAGTAATTGTACAGGTAATTTCTCAATAATTGTAGTTTTGCTGATTCTGTATTGTACTACAAGTTCCTCTGTTGCAGGTGTCACTGAATATGGCTTTATATAGGTTGTTGATATCACGGAAATGACTGTGATCTGAATAGTCTGAGCTAGTTTTTGGTACAAAATGAATGCAATTTCTTTGTTCTTCATCTTTTTCTTTGCTTTTTGATAATAACCAAGAAGTTTTATGCCTTATTCTTGACTTCTGAAGAACCTTTGGTTGTAAAATCACCAGATCTAAGAACAGACTCACCTGTTTCCAGCCTGTAGATTTTCCACTGAGAGGCAAATCAAGAATATACATACATAGATGGTAAATGGTAGGGCATTGAAGAATGCAGTGGAACAGAGTGATCTAAGAATAATGGTGCATAGTTCCCTGAAGGTGGAATCTCATATCGATAGGGTGGTGAAGAAAGCTTTTGGTATGCTGGCCTTTATAAATCAGAGCATTGAGTATAGGAGTTGGGATGTAATGTTAAAATTGTACAAGGCATTGTTAATGCCAAATTTGGAGTATTGTGTACAGTTCTGGTCACCGAATTATAGGAAAGATGTCATCAAAATAGAGAGAGTACAGAGAAAATTTACTAGAATGTTACCTGGGTTTCAGCACCTAAGTTACAGGGAAAGATTGAACAAGTTACGTCTTTATTCTTTGGAGCATAGAAGGTTGAGGGGGGACGATAGAGGTATTTAAAATTATGAGGGGGATAGATAGAGTTGATGTGGATAGGCTTTTTCCATTGAGAGTAGGGGAGGTTCAAACAAGAGGACATGAGTTGAGACTTAGGGGGCAAAAGCTTAAGGGTAACATGAGGGGGAATTTTTTTTACTCAGAGACTCTAGCTGGAATGAGCTTCCAGTAGCAGTGGTATAGGCAGGCTTGGTATTGTCATTTAAAGCAAAATTGGATAGGTATATGGACAGGAAAGGAGTGGAGGGTTATGGGCTGAGTGCGGGTCAGTGGGATTAGGTGACAGTAAGCGTTCGGCACAGACCAGAAGGGCCGAGATGGCCTCTTTCCGTGCTGTAATTGTTATATGGTTATATGGTTAAGAAAGCACAGAGAAAAGAAATAAAACTTTCTGTTCAGAACTCATACCCTGCAAGCTTTAAAATGTCGCCTCATAAATGGCATCGGTGTTGGTTCAATTGCCAACTTATATTAGAAAAATAGTGTTTGAATATCAATTGAACAGTTCATTCATTAGAAGTGAAACTGCCACAGAGGTATTTGCATTTACTCTCTGAAGTGAAACATCCCTTCAATTCTTTGCACATATTGTTCAGAATATTTACAATTCCAAGTCAGGATTAATTTTCAACCAAATAAGCTACATATTAAATTGATGGAATTGAGTTCAGGAAGATAATTTTAAATTGTTCCTATCTTTACAAACCATTCCATCAGAGGAGAATTATTTTGTAGTGTGTAATACTAGTATTATATAACAATGGCTTGGATAGCACACTCTGAGCTGGTAAAGGTTAACAGTACTGATCAATGGGATAATCCCTCAAAGAGAGAGTTGCATTAAAACTATCTCTTTGATCAGTATTGTTATCCTTTGTCAGCTGGGTGTCAACTTTGATGCTGCAAAAGATTTTAGAATTCTGGAGAAGGTGTGGTTTTGCATTGTCAGATTTCTGTTCCTCATCTCTCGGGCATTCAGAAGCTGAAACAATTAAAAATTCTCTGACCCTTCACTATGTGAATTCCAGCAGAATTTAATTCTTCATCTCCTTAGCAGTTGCACACCACTCTATCCACTTTCAAGAGGAGGCACCTTCTAAACAGAGGTAGGAAAAATGTATTGGTTGGTACAAAGTCAGTGAAGGGGACTCAGGTAAGTAGTCTGGGACAGCATCAGGGTAAGGAAAGGAAACTCAGGGCAGGCATGGCTCTGTGACCAACAGAAGCCCTCATTCCAGTTTTGAGCTTTTCAGGACTCACAGTCCATTCTAAGATGGCACTGAATACCTTCAGGTACTGCACTTCCTCTGGCAGTGTTCCCACAGGAAAGCATGAAACTCCTCCCTGTGCGTTCCTGGGACACAATATACACGTTATCTGGAGATGCTTGAGAGTAATATCAAACCTAAGTTAAAATATCAAAGCTGCTGTGTCACATCCCCTAGTTGTTGAAAACTGAAACCTGTCAGAGTTTGAAAAATTGAAATGTAGCAAGTTTCCATTGAAAATTCTTGTCTACGTAATGGTAATGAAGCAAAAAAGATCATTTATGATCTCAGGTAGCCACGAGACAAAGACAGCCCAGCAACAATTAAGCCTTAACTGTGCCTTAGGGAATGGAGGGCTATGACTTCCATGTCCTGATTCAATCACCACTCCCCCTTTCACTGCCACCACCATGTTGAATCTTTCTTTTTTCCAGATCTTCCCCTTCTCCCCATTAAGGCCCTTAATTCTTCACATAATGTATCACAATAAACATCAATAAAGCAAATCATTTGACTGCAGAGGCAATCATACCACATCCTGCCTTCATCTGATGACTATTCTTTTAATACACTTTGGAGATATAGCCCATTTGAGTTTGCTCTTCTACCCACGATTAGAATGGGCTAAATGTTACATGGATAACTAAGCACAGATCAAAATTAAATAAGGATATGCTTAGCATAATGTAAGCAGCTGACATCATTTATAAGACCATCAAAAATGTAATTGGAATTGCACACAAATCTCAACACAGTGATCTAGTTATAGCGTTAAAATCTTCAGATTTTAAAAAAGTCAATTTATTTATCCCCATCTCAAAGAACTTGCAAGAACTCCATATACATTTCCTTACAATTTGTGAGATAGACACCCCTGATCTGTTTACTTCAATTTTTACTGTAATATTTTTAAATCAATTTGAACAATTTAAGGCAGAAGTTTGTTTATAAATGTAAGTTAATGAAATGCGGTTCCACAATATATTCCAGCACAAATTCAAAATAATTATACCTTCTACCAACACATGAAGTAACAGTTGCCCAAGACAGAATGTTCTCAGGCCTGCTACACTCCCCTGAGGTAATCACTTCTAGTGAAGCTGGAGGACAATTTCAGACGTATCAACTGGCAGATGACAAAGCAGTTAGACAGCAGATGTATAGCAACAGGAGGCTGGATTATGGTTTATGCCATACAATTTGCTACAGGTTATTAATGTATCCCAACATTAGGATTACAAATCCACTCTGTCATAAAACTTTCAGTGAACTTATTAATGTCTTTATTATTAACATTTTCTTTATTCAAATATTCTTATTTATATCAACTGTAATAACAGAAATACTGATATACAGACTTTTAAGTGAACAACTGGCATATTAATGTTGATAAATTAGCCATCATTCAATTTCATGTTTTTCTCTGTCGATTGAAATCATGTCATGGTAGTCATAAAGTGGACAATAATGCTCTCATATGAAATTCTCTTGTCCTTTATTGTGGGAACGTTGTTAAATAGTCCAACATTTAAACAGCTTAATAGTTACTTCCTTGTCAAAGAAACAGAGAGAAATGAATTTTCTATTAATGCATCAATTGCTAATATCCCTCAGCTGAATTGCAACCTATAGGCTAACTGATGAAATGAGCACATTTTTCTGAACTCATAATCTGGATCAGTCACTGAACATGTAAACTTTAATTCATAACAAATAAATCTGCTGAATGCAGTTCAGCTGAATGATATCATACATATGCCTGTTCTGAAAACATATAGAGCTGAGGGTTTGGGAGAATCTTGCCTGGAGTCACATAGTCTGGAGAAGTCAGGCCTATACGGATTGGTCCCTGTGGAAAGCCACCTGAGAAGACAGACTGAGGCAAGCCAAGAGGCAGATGACTCTCCTTTCTCCACTTATCCATGTGGAAAGTTTTGCTGTTCTCATACTGAACTCTTCTCATACAACACTGCCATGACTGATTTTATCATGTCAATCATTTAATGTGTCAATCAATGTGTTAGACAGACTTCATGTGTAAAAAGATTTGGAATGTCCATAATCAGACCATCTTTATTAGGTTAGTAGCTAGATCAACTATGTTAAATAAATCAGGGTAGCACTGATGTGTCCAATAAGAAATTTGTGCTATTTTCACTGCAAAAGTTGTGTACATATATAGATAGTTTATCATGTTGGCTGAATTTAGTGTGATCAATCCATTAAGTTAGTTATCGTTGCATCACTTGCAGTGTCTCTTTAAGACTTGGTGTCCTATTTCTAATGGCGATGATTGGAAAGCACACGAAGCCCCATGCTACCTCTGCCGAATATGTCACAGCTTATCCTGTATCTCATTATTCTCTGTCAGCCTCTTGTGATCTACCAGTGTTGGTTCAGTGAAATTAGTTCCCTAGAGATACTTTGTATTTCTCAAGCCATTCTGTTCAAATTATACTTCACAGTATTTAAGGGAGCTTGTTAAACAAAGAACAATTCTGCCAAAAAACCGTCACCGTGCAAAAGAAATTAATAAATACAAGTCCACCGATACAGTTTTGTTGCATTCTGATGTTTTGTTAATCCAAAAGACAATGAGTTAATGTAAGCAAGCTAAATTAAAGTAGAACACTTAATGTATGATTGTCACCTGTGATGCAAATCTGAACTACATTATTAATGTTCACAATCAGAATATCTGTTTTTTTCCTAAGATATAGGAACAGAATTATGTTATTCAGCTGATCAATCCATTTTGATGAAAGTTCATCACCAAGAAATGCTCACACTCTTTCTCTATTGATTGCTGCCTGACCTGCAGAGAATTGCCAGCATCTTCTGTTTTCTTCCACCTTTTCGGCATTTGCTGCATTTTTGTAGAATAATACTTTCTGCGTATTGCCAAGTTACATTTATCTTCAAAAGGCAGGTTTTTTTTGTTTGCTTAGTTGGTTTATTGTAACAATAAATGATCCCTGTGTAAGTAGGTGAAAGGAGCAGCAGAGTCGCGTGTTAGCGAGAGTAAATTACAGGGTGATAAGCATAAGAACAGGTATCAGAGGGACTGTTCTGACAACTATAAATAAACTCAGTAGGCCAACCATCCCCTTTAGAGTCATAAAAATTACATGAGAAAACAAAACTTAAGAACATCTTCATTCACCCTTACAACCACAATTGCAAATTGTCAACATGACAAGAACTCCAAGTGTCATAGGGTAAGAACAAAAAGCAAACTGCTTAAGGAATACAGCAGGTCAGGCAGCATCCCTGTGGAGGGAAATAGACCCCTCACCTGGACTGAAGGATAGAGGGAAGATAGTCAGTATAAAGAGGTGAGAAGAGGGGGAGGAGCAAGGAGTACAGAGGTAAAGAGGAGGGTTTTCCAGCTATTGCTTCACCCCTTTCCCTCACCTCTTTGTAGTGGCTGTCTCCCCTCTATCATTCAGTCCAGACGATTGGTCTCAACCCAGAACATCAATTGTCCACTTACTTCCACCCTGCTAAGTTCCTTCAGCATTTTGTTGTTTTGGTTTTTTGTTGTTGTGGATTCCAGCATCTATGGTCTCTTGTTTCTTCATATGGAAAGACAGTGAGGTGGGGAGGACAACTTGTAATTATAAAGGATATCAAAACTCAAACAAATGTACTGAGTTTACCAATGGTAGGCGCACCAAAGTCGATGCTTTGTTCCTTTTGCCATGCCCAGATGAAAAACTCTGCTTGAAAAAAAGTAATAATAATACTAACCAGCTTACAGAGCGTTTTTCATACAGCCGCTGTAGATCAACAGGCTTTACAATGGGATAAAATGCAAATATGAAAATAAAAAAACAAATAAAAATAAACTTGAACATAAAAGACAAAATATGTTAATTGAAGGACGGTTAAATAAATAGGTTTTAAGCTGGCATTTTAAAGAGTCAACTGAGTCTGCATCCTTTGTAGTTTGAGGTATTGAATTCCACAGTTTAGGAGCGTAGTTCAAAATAGCTGACCTGCCAATTATCTTTTGAGGGAGATTGTTTAAATTTAAGAGAGCGACAATAAGTGAGGGCCTCCATCAGTCAGAGTTGACCATGGATATTGTGTCCTAGCTGTCTAGCCACACAAGCCAGGGCAGTACAATATAGAGAGCCAGCTGTTGCCCATGTAGCAAGCTCCCCCCTCACCATGTATCTAATGAGCCCAAAGGAACAGCAGGGACCAATGCAGCTTGGTACCAACGGCAGCTCAGGAGTTGCCAGTCAGCACTGAACTCAATGTAGGACTGCTCTGTAAAGTCAAATCAAGTCACTTTTTATTGTCATTTCAACTATAATTGCTGGTACAGTGTTGGCACATGGCCAAGTGGTTAAGGCGTTCGTCTAGTTACCTGAAGGTCACTAGTTCGAGCCTTGGCTGAGGTTGCATGTGTGCCCTTGAGCAAGGCACTTAACCACACATTGCTCTGTGACCACACCGGTGACACGCTGTATGGGTTCTAATGCCCTTCCCTTGGACAACATCGGTGGCATGGAGAGGGGAGGCTTGCAGGTTGGGCAACTGCCGGTCTTCCATAAAAAAAACCTTGCCCAGGTGCAAATCCATGGTCTATCAATACTAACGGAGGCCTACACACACTATACAATTGCTGGTACAGTACACAGTAAAAACGAGACAACGTTCCTCCAGGACCATGATGCTACATGAAACAACACAAAACTACACTAGACTACCTGAAACAACACAAAACTACATTAGTTCTGGGGACTCCAGCTCCAGGTTTTTCCCTTAGGGTTTACCCCGAAGACCCCCCCCCCCCATGAGTGGGTATAGACATAAGGCAGAGGGGGTTTGAGATCAGAGTTTTCCTTCTCCTAGATGAGCCGCCAACCACGGCTGATGAGCCCCATCTGCCCGAAGCGACTGGTTTTAAGGTGCCAGTAATCCGCCTTTGCCCCTTCTATTCTCAGTAGAAACTGTTCTGCTGGGCATAGTAGTTAAGCCACACATGAAGGCCTGGAGTTGGACGATTGTCAGAGGCTATTTGAGACACACACCATTGGGAGTATTTATAAACAATATAATGGAAACGATAATATGATACCAAATGACACTGTACTTATCTAATATGTAAGTCATCAGGAGTCAAGGCCTGGGGCCCACTATATATTATAGAATTATTTTGTAGTGGATCATCAATCCCACAGTACCTGTAAACTTAGGATCTGCTCACCAGATGTACGCTGAATTCATAAAATCATCATAAAAAACCCTCTTTGTCCCATCGAGGAGCTTCATTACATGAACAGTACAGCTGGGGATTACCACATAAAATAGGTTCTGGAACAATGACTTCTTTGGACTTTGTTGCTGTCGCTTAATGGGAGTCAGCCCAAGAGGACACATTTTGTCCCATTGTTTAATTCATGACGCTTTTCGATTATGCTCCTACTATTAAACCTAAAGACCCTTTACAACTGCAGCAGCAGCAGCTTGTAAAATATTTCTAACTCCTTCCAGAAATTCACATGAAAAATTACTGTTTTTTAAATTTAATGCACATAAAGGCCTTGACTCATGTATATTGAAAGCACGGGCATCTTTTCTTAGACACCAAGAGACAGAGTGTGGAGCTCAAAATATCAGAGGAATAAATGATGTAACGAGCAATAATCAAGTTCAAGTTCAAGTTGCTTTTATTGTCATTCCGACCATAAACTGCTGGTACAGTACACAGTAAAAACGAAGCAATGTTCCTCCAGGACCCTGGTGCTACATGAAACAACACAAAACTACACTAGACTATATGAGACAGCACAAGGCTACACTAGACTACGTAAAACAACATAAAAACTGCACTAGACTACAGACCTGCACAAGAGTACATAAAGTACACAAAACAGTGCAGGGCAGTACAATAATTAATAAACAAGACAATAGGCACAGTAGAGGACAAATAACAATATAATAATAAATGATGTAGATGTCAGTATTGAGGAGTCTGATGGCTTGGGGGAAGAAACTGTTGCACAGTCTGGTCGTGAGAGCCCAAATGCTTGGTACCTTTTGCCAGGTGGCAAAATGGAGAAGAGTTTATATGAGGGGTGCGTGGGGTCCTTCACAATGCTGTTAGCTTTGTGGTGCAGTGTGTGATGTAAATGTCTGTAATGGCGGGAAGAGAGACCCCGATGATCTTCTCAGCTGACCTCACTATCCGCTGCAGGCTCTTATGATCCAAGATGGTGTAATTTCTGAACCAGGCAGTGATGCAGCTGCTCAGGATGTTCTCAATACAACCCCTGTAGAATGTGGTGAGGATGGGGGGTGGTGGGAGATGGAGTTTTCTCAGCACTTCACAGAAAGTAGAGACACTGCTGGGCTTTCTTTGCTATGGAGTTGGTGTTGAGAGACCAGGTGAGATTCTCCGCCAGGTGAACACCAGGAATTTTGGTGCTCTTAATGATCTCAATGGAGGAGCCGTCAATGTCCAGCGGAAAGCGGTCGTTCCATGCTCTCCTGAATTCAACAACCATCTCTTTTGTTTTGTTCACGTTAAGAGACACGTTGTTGGCTCTGTACCAGTCCGTTAGCCACTGCACCTCCTCTCTGTAAGCTGACTCGTCGTTCTTGCTGATGAAACCCACCACGGTGGTGTCATTGGCTAACTTTATGATGTGGTTCGAGCTGTGTGTTGCAGCACAGTTGTGGTTCAGCAGAGTGAACAGCAGTGGACTGAGCACACAGCCCTGGGGAGCCCCCGTGCTCAGTGTGATGGTGTTGGAGATGCTGCTCCCGATCTGGACTGACTGAGGTCTCCCAGTCAGGAAGTCTAGGATCCAGTTGCAGAGGGAGGTGTTCAGGCCCAGTAGGCTCAGCTTTCCAATCAGTTTCTGAGGGATGATTGTGTTGAATGCTGAACTGAAGTCTATGAACAGCATCCGAACATATGTGTCTTTTTTGTCCAGGTGGAGGGTGGTGGCAATGACGTCACCTGTTGAGCAGTTGGGACGATATGCAAACTGCAGGGGGTCCAGTGAGAGGGGCATTATAGGTATTCCCATGATATGTACTAACTGTCTTTCACATTGCAGTTAGAATCTTTATTATGAATATTTCCTTAACCAGTACCTGGTCGAGTACAATTAAACAAGTGGTTTAATCTATTCTACTAACCTAGAGCTCTGTCAATCATTTTTGCAGGAAAAGCTGAATTGCAATTGCCTATAGATGAACAGTGAGTCTATATCTCGATAAGGTGATCCAGTTTCATTCAACTTTACATTACAAAGTTCCAGATGAAATAAAATAATGATTTTGTTAGGGCAGGCTAAGGAAAGAAAAATTTGGCTTTTTCATTAAAAATTGAGTAAAATAGAGAAGATACAATTCTCTTCTCTTCAGGAGACTAGAAATCATGCAGATTATTGGAACATATTTTGACACCAATGCCTTTGAGTGGAAAATCCCACAAAAGATAATGGATTTGGCCCAGTACATCATGGGTAAAGCCTCCCAACCATTGAGCACATCTGCATGAAATGTTGCCATAGAAAAGCAGCATCCATCATCCAAGATCCTCACCACCCAGGCCGTGCTCTTTTCTCACTGCTGCTGACAGGTAGAAGGTACAAGAGCCTCAGGAACCGCAGCACCAGACTCAGGAACAGCTACTACCCCTCAACCATCAGGCTCTTGAACAAAAGAGGATGTCCGGGATGTCCTGGGATGTCCAGACTGTCTTACGCAGAGAGGTTAGAGAGACTGGGCTTGTACACACTGGAATTAAGGAGATTGAGAGGGGATCTGATTGCAACATATAAGATTATTAAGGGATTGGACAAGATAGAGGCAGGAAATGTGTTCCAGATGCTGGGAGAGTCCAGTACCAGAGGGCATGGTTTGAGAATAAGGGGTAGGTCATTTAGGACAGATTTAAGGAAAAACTTCTTCTCCCAGAGAGTTGTGGGTGTCTGGAATACACTGCCTCGGAAGGCAGTGGAGACCAGTTCTCTAGATGCTTTCAAGAAGGAGCTAGATAGGTATCTTATGGATAGGGGAATCAAGGGATATGGGGACAAGGCGGGAACCGGCTATTGATAGTAGATGATCAGCCATGATCTCAAAATGGCGGAGCAGGCTCGAAGAGCCGAATGGTCTGCTTCTGCACCTATTGTCTATTGTCTTAAAAGGGTATAACTGCACTCATTTAAAGACTTTTTTATCTTGTTTTTTCATGCTTGTAATTTATTGCTAGTTACTTACATCTACGCTTGCACGGTTTGTTGTTCATTGATACTGCTTACAGCTGCTGTTCTATAGATTTGCTAAGTATACCCGCAGGAAAAAGAGTCTCAGGGTTGTATGTCGTGACATGTATGTACTCTGATAATACATCTTCCTTTGCACTTTGTAGTATTGGTAGTGTTCTAGTTTGTTCTCTATTTCATTTAAATATATAATTTGTTACTCAGTTACATGGTAGTTGGTCTTTTTTTTTACCTTTTTAACTATTTCCATGAAATTTCAGCTAATTGGAGCAGCTGCTTAATTGGGCCAAAATGTACTGGTCCCAATGTGTCCCAGCTAACCAGAATCCTCTGTATACAACTTATTTCTTGTCTATTGTTTTCCATTTCTAGGAAACGAAACATATTATCAGTGGTAGTCTACTAAGCTCTTTAATCTTGCTGTGCCATTCTATATTTTTATTGCTGATTCTCTCTCTCTCTCTCTCTCTCTCTCTCTCTATCTCAAGGCTGTATTCCTTCACTCTCCTCTTAGATTAAGATGTTTTTGTGCCTAGAAATTGCTTGGCTTCCTGCTTCGTCATATTTGTCAACTTTCCCTGTGCAGCAAATAACCCTCCACAAATTCAGCACCCTCGGGGAGTAAACATTTCTCATCTTAGTTCTAATTGGCCCTGCTTCTAGACATCCTAGCCAGAGACACCAATCTCCTTACACCCAATTTCTTCAGCCCAGCTCCTATTCTGTATGTTTGAATGAGATCTCATCTCATTAATCTAAAATCTAGTAAATGCAGGCCTAGTTGACCCGATCTCTCATCATATCCTGGTCTTGGCTTCCCAGGAAACAGTCAGTGAAGCTTTATGGCATGAACTCAATGCTAAGAAGTACCCTTTATTAAGTAATGGGATCAAAAGCTGCCCACAACACTCCAGGTATGGTCCCAGCAGAAATAAAATGTTAACTGCTGTGCCCAGATGCCTCTTGACCTGTTGATTATTTATGGCATTTTCTGTTCTTATTTCAGGTTACCAGCGTCTTTAATGTTGTCTCTTCTGTATCAGTATAGCTATGTATGTCACTAGACACCATCTCAGGTCAAATCACAAAACTATATTGAGAAAGATTGAACCAGACAGTAGTAAGAAACAATCAAATGAGAAATCTGAAATGTGATCCATCAAAGCGAAAGGTAGAAATGAAAAGGGAAAGTTCTTTTATAGAAAATATTACAGTATACTCCCAAAATTTTACCCTGTCTTAGAAACATCAGGAGCATGCCATGGTAGAGCAATCCAATGAGAAATCTTATGTGAATATTGTTGATCCAAATGGGAAAAAAAGAGAGATAATTGATTCTGCTATTAGTAGTGAAATAGATAGTCATAGAAATAAAATGGTGCTGGGCAAAGTAAATGATATATCTGAGTAACATCACATTATATAATAGATGAAGGCAGCAGTGACAAGATATTCAGGAAAAGGCATCGACGTCAAAGTCGGGTTCATTGTCATATGCACAATTACACGCACGCACCGGTTTCATGAAAAACTTGCTTGCAGCAACATCAGACACAGCATCTTATAAGCTGCATTCACAAGAAAAACCTAAATTAAACATAAATAGTACACATTTTTTACAACAAGGGGCATAAATAGAACAAGAGGTTGCATACCAGCGAAATAAGGATCTCTGCCAGAATTACACGGAAAATATTGAATACAAGACTCGTGTGTTTCTGTGATGATAGACATTGGATCTGACTGCAGAAAAATTGCTCACATGAAACAAGCAAAATATCAAAGGTATAAAGTGACATAGATTGAGAAACCTATGTGGAATTCAAAGATTATTTCAAGCATATTTTTCTGGGCAAATACTACATTAAAATTGCTGAATGGGTCATTTCAGTAAAGACCCATTAAAATACAAGGTGGTCTTGGAAAAGAAAATTGAAACTTGACACAATAGAGGAATTAGTAAAAAGCAAATACACTATTAGACTGGTGATGATTTACGAAAGTAACATCCTTATTACTATTTGCCCTCTAGTCCTTGTTGATAGATGGCTTCCAGCTTTATTTGGATGGCAGGCTACATGAAGATTAAACTGTGTCCAAAGAAAAGGCTTCTAAAGTGGCTAAGAAAACATTCTTCATTTTTGTTTTCCGTATAATTATTTAGCACTTTCAGTCAAATGCTTCAACGACTCCAATATAATTTATCCACCTTGTTTCAGTGTGAGATATCTGGTAGATCCCATTTTTAAGTTTCAGGTACAAAATTTAGGAGGATATTTATTTGCAACAATGAAGGGGATGTGCCAGAGGTACGATATTATAGAGGGATGATATACCTGTATAACGTACAAAATCCATTGGTGCAGTTTGAAATATGGCAGAGCAGTTTCACTAACATTCTTGGAAATATTTTATAATATTTTGCGACATTAAAATAATAACATAGCTATTTAGGCAACGCTGGTAGAGGAATAATCATTGCCCTTATCTTAAAGCATGGCTTCTTCTGGAAAACAGGTCTTCTTCACAACATGTGGCCCGAGCTATGATTTTCATTGCTTCCAAATGGTTCTTGATATCAAGACCAACCAAGTCAATTTGTTCCTTACAGCATTATGCAATCGTGCAAACACTAGGAAGAGATTCACTTGGAATCTGTTGAACAGTGATTGAAAATTAAGTGGATCACTTGAAACGGATAATGATGTCAGTGAACATAACAAAATGGCAACTTGATGAATTGACTTTCCTTCAATATTTACAGCAGAGGAAAAAGAGAGCATGCCCGACAAAAGTAAATCACTAAATCAAGAATGGGGACTCGTCAGAATTAAGATATGTAAAGAGTAATAAAGAAGATTTATTAGCCTAACAACACTATCAATCCCAAATATATGAAGTTTCCTATCCCTTGGAATTGAAAGAAGTATTTGAAGGCATGGCAGGTTTCTTAACTATAATCATTCAAAATTCTCTCCATTGGTTTGAATTATCAATCAATTATTTAAGAAAGATGTAAAAGAGAAACCAGGAAATTATAGGCCCATTAGTCTACCAAATGTTATTGGAAATTGCTTGACATCATAATAAAGGACTGAATAAAGTTGCAGCTTGGTTATTTTTGGGTTATTGGATTTTAAAATGTCACATGAATGTAATTGAATTTTTAGAAACTGTAACAAAAGGAGAGCATAGGGAATTTTCAATTGATGTAATTTTATAAAGATTTCCAAAAGAAACATTTAAAAATAGATAGATAGGAAAACTTTTAAAGTTAAGCTTAGAAAAGTAGATAGACAACAGAAAGAAATGAGGTAGAATTATAGTTGACAGTCAAAGTTGTGGGATATGACTAGTGGCGCCCCCATGGGGATTTATTTTGTACCTGCAACAATTCGCCATCTTTACAGATGATGATGCGCTGGAAATTGAGAGATATAATTTTGTCGATGATGCAAAGTTAAGTGGCATTGCAGGCTGTGCAGATGGTTGCTTTATGTTAGAAAGAGATAGTAATACATTAAGTAAATTAATAAACCTGTGCTAAATTCATTTCAATGTGAGACCATTCACTTTGTACCTAATAAAGATAGAACAGTGATTTTTAAATGGTGAAAAGCGAGAACAAAAATGACCAAGAAAACAAATGAAACACTGGCTTTAGAGGACAAGACTGCAAGGTGGTTGAAGTCTATGCCACAGTTATACAAAGTCTTGGCCATAATATCAAAAGTTTAATGTTCAATGTAAATGTACTATCAAAAAACATATACAATATGTCACCATATAGTGCCTTGAGATTTATACTTTGAAAGCATTAAAGTAGGACATAAAAATACAATAGAATCAATGAAAATTACACACAAAGAAAGACAGACAAGCACATAATCTGCAAAAGAATACAACCTGCACAAATAAATAATATTGAGAAAATGAGCTGCAGAGTCTGTGAAAGCAAGTCAAAGTTTGTAGAATCAATTCAGAGCTGAGGTGAGTGAAGTTATTCACAATGGTTCAGGAGTCATAATTCTGTTCTATAGATCAAGTCGTTCTAAGGTGGCTAAGAAAACTAAGTGTAATTTAGCTTGCCAGTGATCTAGTATGACAAATCTGCTGGTTGCTATGACTTAAAATAGAAAACCTTGGCTCATAATAGTCCGGTAATGTTTGAAAAAAATAGCATTCTAGTAAAATGTCTGGACGTCAAAATGATTTCCAGCTGCATTTTCTGAGCCTTGCCCATTACATTGTGAATTAAGGATGCATTAAAATGAAAATTGATATAAACAATATAGGCAGAATGCTTTGTTGAAACCAGATTTTCTAAATCACCAGAGTGCACCATTAATTTGAACAGATGATTTTGATGTTCTTTCAGTCTGTTTACAGAGCAAAACTGATTTGAGTGATAGAGTGAATGGATTGGACACAGATTTCTAATCTTGTAAATTGGGCATAAATCCAATTTGAACTAATGGAATGAAAATCTCTATAATCTATTGGCTGAGAGAACTTACGTAAAATCACTTCGGAAAGTTTCAGTCCAAACTCCTACAGTGAAATGAATTATCACCGCTGTATATAAATTCACAGGGGCACAAGATGTTTGGCACTGGGAAAAGAAAATGTCCACTTTGGTGTGCATCTCATGAGAGAAACTAAAAGACATTTTCAAGATGAAGGTAATTAAGAAATTCTACAGAGGTTGTATTGAGAGCATCCTGAGCAGCTGCATCACTGCCTGTTTCGGAAATTGCCCATTTCAGATCACAAGACCCTGCAGCAGATAGTGAGGTCAGCTGAGAAGATCATCAGGGTCTCTCTTCCCGTCGTTACAGACATTTACACCACACGCTGCATCTGCAAATTAAGCAGCATTATGAAGGACCCCATACACCCCTCATACAAACACTTCTCCCTCCTGCCATCTGGGAAAAGGCACCAAAGCATTCGGGCTCTCACGACCAGACTATGTAACAGTTTCTTCCCCCTAGCCATCAGACTCCTCAATACCCAGAGTCTGGACTGACCTTAACTTACTGCCCTCTACTGTGCCTATTATCTTGTTTATTATTTATTGTAATGCCTGCACTGTTTTGTGCACTTTATGGAGTCCTGGGAAGAAATGTAGTCTAGTGTAGTTTTTCGTGTTGTTTTACATAGTTCAGTGTAGTTTTTGTATTGCTTCATGTAGCACCATGGTCCTGAAAAACGCTGCCTCCTTTTTATTGTGTACTGTACCAGCAGTTATGGTCGAAATGACAAAAAAAGTGACTTGACTTGAAATCCTCCATATGTAGACTGAAAATTCTAGAAATGAGCAATCACATTTGGGAAAGCAAAAAGGGTACAGTATTTGGAATAATTTTTTTCCATTCCAATTAATCAATGTTTTCCATTGATATTTTAAAATATCAATACTTGCAATTTTGTTTTTACTGAACTGTATTTGTTTTGAGACTGTTTAAAGGTAAATTGGTTTATTATTATCACACGTATCAAGGTACAGTGAATAACCAGTCTTGCATACAGCCCATACAGATCAATTCATTTCACTGAGGTTCTACAGCTAAAGAAATAACAGACTGTAGAATGACGTGTTACCACACAGGAAAAAGTACAGAGCAGATACACAGTCAGATGCAGGATCACAACAAAGTAGATTGTGAGATTAAGAAGCTGCTTTATCCTACTAGGGAACCACTCAGTAGTTTTATACCATCAGGATAGAAGCTGCTCTTGCGCCTGATGGTACGTGCTTTCAGGCTTCTGCCTGGTGGGAGGCGGGAGAAGAGGGAATGGCCAGGGTTGCGTGTCTGTGAGCATTTGTCTGCGCAGTGCTGAGGGCTGGCCCATGCCAACAATGCATACACACCATCAGTTTCCAGGACACATCACTCAGGGACTTGGGATATATGCATTCTTTTGAGTGACTGTATTTTACTGCTATCTATATGTGCCTTGTGCTGTATATAACTGTTGGTACTGTCATTTGCTCTTTGATCCAGGAAGAAGGATGTTTTGTTTGGCTGCATTCAAGGGTATTCACTTATGGTTGGATGATAATTAAACTTGAACGATGGCAAGTGTGGAGTTATGTACAGATCTGAATTGGAAAGGCAGTCTTCCATTCCTGAAGGACACTGTTGAACCAGATGGGCTTTAATAATATTAGGGTAGTTACAAGGTCACTCTTATTAGTTCCAGCTCTTTCTTCCAGATCAAGTTAATTGAATTAAAAATTTCCAGATGTTATGATGGCATTCAAATTCATGTCTCTGTATAAGTGTCAAGCCCCAGGACGCTGGTCCACTAGCTTAACCACCATGTATTCATTCTCTTGTCTATGCTTCTGTGAATTATTAAAATACTTTTGAGATGCTATTTTAAAATCAGTGAAGTGAAACATTTTTATCCCCTATTTTTGTTTTCTGCTTCCTTATATTGATTTTGATGTCTATATGGAGGGCTTTGTCATCGTTTGGGTTACAGGATCTCACTCCTCCTCTCTGCCAGCGCTGGTTCTAGCCACAAAACTCTTCCCATGTGATACATTCAGGCAACCTTCAACTAGTGATAACTTCTATAAGTGGCATCATCCGCTCTGGAAAATGGATTCTGTGATGATTCATTCAGGCGTTGGACCGTGCTATTAATGTTAACAGCTACTTCAATCATTATAATGTACAGTCAGCACAAATATTGTGTGGAGCAACATGGGTGCTGGTTGATCACACATCAATGACTTTCCAGCAATATCAAGCCAGCTGCATACAAGTTTCTAGATTTGTATAATGCTGCCGCATAACTTCCTTGTTCAAAATTGAATAATTTAACTTTATATTATTCAAATAATGTATTTAGCTATTCAAATAAAATAAAAAAATTAATGGATGAATTTGAAATGGTTGTTTGAAATGGCTGAACAGCAGATCAAAGGAGGAAAATCAATGACAAGATGTCAGTGGGCGCACTATAAAAAGAGTAACTTCCAAGAATGAGCAAAAGGTGTAAATACAGACAAAGGTGGCTTTAGGGAATGGAGCTATCCCAGAGTTAATTGAACAGAAGATAAAGTAGATAAGGGAACACAACTCTGCTCTGTTCCTTCATTTAAGGTCCAGCGTGTATAAAGCTCTACCAAGGTTTACCACTGGAATGAATCAGAAAAGATAAGAGAAAGAAAATCAATGGAAACATCCAAGTGGACAGCAATCCAATAAACCTTAAGATAATAACTGTAAACAGCACAAAACGAAGTAACAGATTGGGAAAGAATGATATTGCAATTGGAATGTGGTAAACAAATTAGTGAAATGATGCAGAACAAAAATGGAAAATATATTTTTAAAATGTTTAACAAAGTACAGGAAAGAACATATTTTGTTTAAAACACGTCAAACTAAACTATTGTAAGATACATTGTTGAATAAATACATGATGAATAAATGAGATATGAATATACTTCCTCCATCAGTGTGGACTGAAGTGAAATCATGACAAGGTAAAATACAAGGAGGATGGACAAGGGTCAAAAACAATTAGAAAGACAAACATAAACTACAATATTAAATTATAAAGAAACATAAAATCATATAAAGAAAAACAAAAATTGGGAGAGGAATGGGCCACTAAGGGAAAAACCATCAAAGAAAAAAATCGCATATATATTAAAATTACCTTTCTTTATTTAGTATTTACCAAGCAGTGAGATTATGTAGATATGATATCAAAAGTTGGGAGAAAACATATTTTAACAACATATAAAATACAAAGAATAAATAATAGCTTATCTAAATAAACTCAAAGTCATCAAAACAAAATTGGTCCATTCAGATGTTGGTGCAAATGAAAGGAATCTGGAGAAAGGTAACAGAAACAGAATTGTGCTGTTGTATTTAATAATTCATTGTAAAATATGAAGTGCCAGAGAACTGCCAGGTAGCCAAGATAACAACTTTACTTAGGAAGAGAAATAGACCATCCATGGAATTCTATTGTAGGATAGTTAGTTTAACAGATGAAAAGAACAATGGAATCCCTAATAAAGGAGAAAATAGAAACACATCTTGAAACCAAAATTATAATTTCCACTGTTAATTTTAAAGAGGGAAGTTTTGCATGACCAAACTCATTGAATTGTTTGAAGAGGTAACAAAGAATAGACAAATGCAATACAATGGAACTAATTTATTCAGCTATCTAAATGGCCTTCAAGAGCCATGTTGTTTATTAGGGAATAAGGCAAGACCATGCAGAATTATGACTAGGTGGCAGAATGGATAACTAACTGGCTTCAAGGAAGATACTAGAGTAGTGCATGTATAGGATAGTAGAAGTGGGTGTGAGGTTTCCAGATAGAATAGCTGATAATGAAATTTCCCACAGTTGATAATGATGCAGGCTTTAGAAATAAAAATACAATTACCTAATTTGCAGATGACACCAAGCTGTGGGAAGGAAGAAGTTATTGCTGAAGAAGACTGCAATAAATTGCAAGACATCAACATAGCAACGTGAGCACATAGTTAGCAGGTTGATTTTAATAGCTAAGTGAACATTATGGTAAGAAAGACATGGAGTTTTTTGGAAAATTCAAGGAAGAAGTGAATGAAGAGTCTGGAAAATGATATAAAGGGATCTTAAAATACCAATAGGGTCGGCACAACGTTGTGGGCCGAAGGACTTGTAATGTGCTGTACTATTCTATTCTTCTATAACAAATGATTGCAGTTTAATAATGCCATTAAAAATAAGCTAAGCACTAGGTTTTGTTTCTGGAGAAACAGAATTTGAAAGTAGAGGATTTATCCGATACTGGTATCAAACTAGTTGGACTGTGCTTGGAGCATTATGTTTAGAGATAGTAGAAAAGCAGAAAAAACACCCAAGAATGATCAGAAGTGTAAGGCTATACCAGTCAGGAAAGGATAAAGATGCCTGATCTCTTTTCTTGTGAAAAACCACAGGTTACAGATTAGAGCTACAGGGCTCTTTACGATGACATGGGTATTGATAGAGATGTCACATTGAGAGTATTTCCATTTGTAAAATAAAGAAACAGAGGCCACCACTTTTAAATAATAATCAAAATATTCAGTGAGTGGTTTGAGTGAAGTCTCACTAAGAGAGGAAATGGTCATTGCGAATACATTTAGGGGTAAGATTTTTTTACACAAAGAGTGGCGAGTGCGTGGAATGGGCTGCCAGCAATGGTGGTGGAGGCAGATACGATAGGATCTTTTAAGAGACTCCTGGACAGGTATAAGGGGCTCAGAAAAATCGAGTGGTATGGGTAACCCTAGGTAATTTCTCTGGTAAGGACATGTTTGGCACAGCTTTGTAGACCGAAGGGCCTGTACTGTGCTGTAGGTTGTCTATGTTTCTATGTTTCAATGCAACAAAAATATGAAAGAGGATGCATATCATAGATACATCATCTGCCACAGACAATGATAAATAATTGCCTGTCATGGTTACTACCCCTCAACCAGCGGACTCTTGAACAAAAGGGGATAACTACATTCATTCTACTTCTGGTGTTCCCACAGCCAGCAGTCTCAATTTAAGGACTCTTTATCATGCTCCTTATTTATTGCATTTATTATTGAAAGTACTGCAGCCTGTTGCCCATTGATCCTGTTTACAGTTACTGTTCTATAGATTTGCTAAGTGCTCACAGAAGAATCTGAGGGTTGTAGTGGTGACATGTATGCACACTGATAATAAAATTTTACTTTGAACTTGATCTTTAATAAATTGAAGTTTAGAAATATAGTGGGCTATACAATTTGATATGTTTGTGAAATAAAATTCAAATTTTCTCCACAGTTATCATGTAAGTCTGTTCGCTAGATTGCACTATCAAGCAAAACAATCCCGTAATGTTGGCAACCATTCCGATTAACACCTCAGTACAGGTACTGTGTTAAATCACGGATATCTGTTGCCTCTCAGGTAGCACATCTTGACAAACTTTACAAAAGATCAACTCTCTTTTCATATAAAATACTGTATAAATCTATTTCTTACTGAAAGTACTACAGCTTGGCAGAAAATGTAACAGATAGCTCTCATATATTAATCAATAAAAAAATGCTAAAATCTGATTTAAACAATTTCTGTTTTCCAGCTGGTACTAAGTCTACCAGCTGGAAGCAGTCATCATTAGGCTGACCTACTATTTTGTTTTAGTTACTCCAATAGAAAGCTGATTACTGTAATTATTGTTGAAGTAAAATCAAATATATTTTACTTCAACAATGTTAACTTTTGTTCACATTTTTATTATTCTTCTTTATTGATGGCATGTTTTATTGCTTTAGTGCAAAAGAGTGCTGAATTATCTCTGTCATTGCACTTGTGTCCTTTCTTCATCTGTTTAGAATCAGAATCAGGTTTATTATCACTGTCTCATATAATGTGAAGTTTGTTGTTTTGCAGAAGCAGTACAGTTAAAAAAGACATAAAGTTACCATAAATTACAAAATAAATAAATTGCACCAAAAAAAAGGAACAATGAGTTAGTGTTTGTGGGTCGATTAACTTTCAGAAATCTGATAGTGGAATTTAGGAGCTGTTTTTGAAGAGTTGAATGTGCGGCTTCCAGCTCTTGTACATTCTCCCTAATTGTAGTAACAAAAAGAGGACATGTCCCAGATGGTGAGGATCTTCAGCGATAGATACTGCCTTCTTAAGGCACTGCTTCTTGAAGATCTCCACAATAATAGGGAGGGTTGCACCCATGATGGCATGGGCTGAGTGAGGATTGCATCTTCCCAATTAATCTCAGCTGAAATCAAAAGCGATAGTAGCAGAGCAACACTCATAAATTGCTGGAGGAACTCGGCAGGCCAGGCAGAATCTCAGGAAGAGAGCAAAAAGTGGAAGTTTCTAGCTGAGACCCTCCATCAGGTCTCGGCCCAAAATGGTGAATGTTTACTCTTTTCCCCAGATGCTGCCTGGCCGGCTGAGCTCCTCCAGCATTTTGTGTGTGTTGCTGTGGATTTCCAGTATCTTCAGATTTTATCATGCTGGTGATGATAGCAAAAACTGGGGCAACAATTGGAGAGTGAGGAGTTGCATTCCCCCCACCCCACACCATTGCTATTTGGGAAGGTATTGGCTGCATTCCCGTCATGCAATATCAAATGCTAACAGAGCTTTAGGGCCTATGCTTTCAAATCACTTCCATCTCACCCAACTCCCTTAGAGTGAGTGGATGTTATCGTTGCAGGGAAAGGGCTTCATATCAACCTCCTATCTTTTATTTCACATTATTAAGAAGGGCACCTACCTCATTTTGTGTGTGTATGTATTCTTGCTGCACTGAAGTATTTAATTGCCATAAAGCACAATGGAACATTCTAATATCTTGAAGAGGACAATATAAATACAACTCCACGAAGCCCTTTAATATAGCTTAGCTCATCTCTCGAAGTTAATTTTCTTCTGTTATTAAAGAATTATTCAGCAAGCGAAGCACTGGTTACTTCAGCATTAAATAACCAAGTTGTAAAAGTACAACTGAAAGCAAACACTCCAGGTTCTTTGGATAACCTTAGGGGAGAAACTAACCTGACTCATAAACCAAGAGCTCTACACAACACAACAATTCACTCCAAGGATCTCTGCAAAGTGCTGTGGTGAGCCTGTTTGGGCAATTTCTTCAATCCACAGAGAAAATACTCTTGTGGCCTTTGGTTTAACAAAGTCACAACACTAAAGTTGTAGTCACTTTCACCAGCCATTGCTAAATATACTACACTACTTTGAGAAAGAATATATTTCAGTTACACATACTTCCTCACCTAAGGGAAGAGAAAGAGAAATACAACAAACAAAAGAACATTTACTTAAAACAGGGGTGAAAATGAAATCTATGTTTGTGTTTTATTTCTTTAGAAAACTTTTTAACAAACTGTAAAACTTCATAAAATTAAATTACTTTTCACAGTGAGCTAAGGCTATACAGTCCTGCAGCAGGAAAAAAGTATGAGGATGGTAGTGACCGCTGTATCACTTTTTACAACTCGCAGAGCACCCATATATTTTAAGTCAGTTCGAAAACAAAATATAATTTGCTTTCAATGATTAACAAATAAAACATTGTGTCATACACACTACAAAGAGACTTTTAAACTTTAAAACTTTCAAACAAAAGGATTGTGGTAAACTACGTGTATACCTGTCTGGACACGCCCCTCTGCTGACTGCTCCTGTGGCTCCTCCCACCGACCCCTGTATAAAGGCGATTGGAGGCACTGCTCCTCCCTCAGTCTCCAAGATGTTGTGGTCATGTTTGCAGCTAATAAAAGCCTATCTTTTGCCTCCCATCTCCGAGAGTTATTGATGGTGCATCAAGGATGCTGGAAGTCATTGATCATGATGCACTTACACACAAACGTCCTCATAAAATCCAAAACTACCAGCAGCTTTCTGGTTTTCCCTCTTTACAAATTCTGATTCTTTACAACTCAGATAACAAAACTTGTTTGTCCTGCAGTTTCTGGCAACGTGACCCATTTGCTACATTGTAAACATGTTCATCTTTTATTTGAAACCATTGTTTTCACTTATTTGTGGGATATGTGTCACATTCCTCCATTATAGGTTTTATATCCAGATAACCACTCAAAATTATACTTGCCATTGATGGGTTTTTATCTTGCCTCTCTGGCTAGAGTATAGGCAGCTTTTCTAGGCACTCATTCTTCTATCATGCCTGGTTTACACAAATTAAGTCGTGATATGGCCATGTTCAAAATAGATTGTGAGATTAAAAAAGGGTGTTAATCATTGATAGAGGTTGGTTCCAGTCAACTGACCACAGTCTAACCCGGCACTGTTATATTTTATTGCAAATAATCAACCTATTTGTGAACTTTTTCATCCATTCCACATTCTCCTGCATAATTTATACTATCGCGTTAAATCAATTACTTCACTGCATCTACAAGTTTGTCTATCATGCTATTTCATTTCAGGTTGCCTTGAGCAAAGCACACCCAGTGATGTGAATTAAATAGCTAGAACTTCCCTGTCTCAATTAAAATCAAAGTTGAAAGTAAATTTATTATCAAAGTACATACAGTATATGTCACCATATACTACCCTGAGACTTATTTCCTTGCAGGCATTCACAGTAGATACAAAGAGCCAATGAAAAAAATGCACATGACAAAGACGGACAAATAATCAATGTGCAAGAAACAACGAACTGAACAAGTACAAAAAAAGAAAATAATAATAAATAAATAAGCAACAAATATCAAGAACCTGTGTTGTAGAGTCCTTAAGCATGAGTCCATAGAATGTAGGAACAGTTCAGTGTTGGGATGAGTAAAGTTATCCCTTCTGGTTCAAGATCCTAGGGGCAGTAACTGTTCCTGAATCTGGTGGTGTGGGATTCGAGCTCCTGTACCTCTTTCCTGACCGCATCAATGAGAAGAAAGCATGTCCTGGATGGTAGAGGTCCTTGACGATGGATGTAACTTTCCTGTTACAGCGTTCCTTGTAAATGTGCTCAAGGGTGGGGAGGGTTTTTCCTATGATGGACTGGATTGAATCTACTGCTTTTAGTAGGTTTTATAGGTTTATGTATGCGTAGAAAAGGCAGAAATCCACTGTCACACATATTAAAACCCTGCATTGCAGCCAAAGTTTCCAAGGCGAAAAGAAGTTCTTCGACATTTTTTCCCATTTCTATGTTTCTGGATTACTGGTGAAAAAGGAGAGTGATCACTTTGCTAGGGATTTACTACAGGCCTAAAGAGTCAGCAGGAGATGAAAGAGCACATATGTGGAAAAAACACAGAGCAACGTAAGAGTAATGGGTTGTAGCAGTAGGGGATTTCAACTTCCCCACAATCACTTTAGTGAGACTTTTGAGCCAGTATGTAGAGGGTCTATCAGAGAAGGTGAAATATGGATTTTATCTTAGAGAATGTAACAGTCAGGTGGCATTTGTGAATTGTTGAATGTGGGTCTTAAGGCTCACGTACCTCCTCTCCAATGGTTGTAGTGATAAGAGAGAGATGATAACAGATATAGAGAACAGAAAACTGAATAGGCACTACATCTCACCTCCACTACTATTTTTCCTTTCAACTTCCACAGCCATTTCCACCATGTGTTCAAACACTCTCTTCCTCTGAAACATTTTCTTCACCCATTTTCTGTAATTTCTGCTGCCGCTACTCAATTTCTCCCAATATTCTTGGTGCGGCTGTAATGAAACCCAATTTCCCTCGGGATCAATAAAGTATGTCTGTCTGTATACTGATCAGCAAAGTCTTAAACTTCCTTTCTTGTTCATGTAAAAGCCAAAAGGCTACCTTTAATTCACTACATTCTTGATTATTTTCATTCCTGTCATCATTCATTGCTTGGTGTAATTTGCAAGTATTTTAATTCAACCATTTGTACCTCTAAATAACTACAGTGAGTCTTCATTTTCTTCTACTCTCTCCCGTAGAGCCTTTTTATTTATTTCCAGCAACCTCAATACTATTACATCCTTTGGCTTTCATTCCTGCATGGTTGTGCTCTGAGCTAAAATACTTAAAAAAATTAATCTAGTTTTGATTTTTCTTTGCCACAGGAATTTCCCCCCATCTCTCACCTTCTTCAGTGTGGTCAGTCATGGCCACAATAACGTGTAGTCAACAATAACTTGTCATTCAAGTAGTGATCTTCTCCATCTTCCATTTCTCCGCTATTAGTGCCCCAAACTGTATGCCAAATCTCTACAAAGTCTTCTGTCACACTAATCTTTTGAATTTGGCTGGAATCCATCCAGAAGGAATAAAAACTAAGTAAAGTTCACAGAACTCATTTTAAAATTCTATTAAAACTAGTATACGTAAAATACTACATATGAATACTACAAGTTATGTGACATAGATGTTGTATGAAATTATCATAGATCTCAGACAAAATGCTACAAGCAGCTTACTCGAACATGACTGTTCCATATCCTACTTAAATTTTAAATTTAACTGTACGATATATAAATAATCCTATACAATTCTCTCCAGTGCTGTGTGTAGTAGCTTGCAAGATATTCTTTAAATTTAAGTATTATCCATTCTTTAATTCAAAGTGATTTTGAACAGAACTTACACTATCATTCTCTCTGAAAAAAGTACTGTTCTTCATACAACTTCCTGCAAGCTGTCTTTCCTGAGTCCTCCTTACTTTATAATTCAAAAATCACACCTAATTGTATTCTCTGATATAGTGATGCTTGATATCCAATATCAACAGAAAAAAGACCATTTTGACAGGAGAAAAGTCTGAGTTCATCTGCATTCTAAAATATTAATGAGATTTTTCCTTAATGTTTATACGTTCAGATACAGTGGATTCCAGTTAATTCAGTGGTTGATTAATTGGGGCAACCACTAATTTGGGACAACTTGTAAAGAACTAAAGCTATTTGAGAAAATAGCTGGAATTCCCTTCATTTATTTGGGACATTGTGGCACTTAATTGAGGCAGGAGGGTATTGCCAAACAGTTTCTAGCTAGTGTCAGACATGTGCACTTGTGTGGCTGTTAGACACTACACCATGCTTAGAGCAAACAGTTTTTAAATAGCTTCAGTTGTGTGTGATTTTGTTCAAAATACAGTAATTTTTATCACTAACGGTTGGCAAGAAGTAAGCAGCAAGACAATTCATAATTGTCTTCAGGCTTGGAAATGTCAAAAATAATTAGGAGTGAAAATGAAACAATTTCACTACTTCAGTAAGTTAGGAACTACAAAGAATTTGAGGGTATCAACAGTCATCTTGAATGTCACAATGAAAATGAAGATTTGAAGATGCAATCTCAGAAGCATTGTGTGAAGGCAGTCCATTATCTGCACTAGGTGTCAGCACTGATTTTGTTAATTTACAGTCAATCAAAAGAATGTGGCGGTGTACACTGGATGAATTCCTTCATGAAAACAATTAGGAACTGATTCACAGTTCTATAGTATTGTAGTAGTATTGATAGTGTTCCAATTTGTTCTTGATTTTATTTAATACAGTACATACAGTAATTTGCATACAGTCTGTGTGGTTTAGTGATAACATATCCTCTTCTCTGACGATCAACACTGGCGCACCTCAGGGGTGTGTGCTTACCCCACTGCTCTACTCTCTATATGCACATGACAATATGGCTAGGCATAGCTCAAATACCATCTACAAATTTGCTGATGATACAACCATTGTCAGTAGAATCTCAGGTGGTGACGAGAGGGCATACAGGAGTGAGATATGCCAACTAGCGGAATGGTGCTGCAGCAACAACATGGCACTCAATGTCAGTAAGACGAAAGAGCTGGTTGTTGACTTGGGGAATGGTAAGATGAAGGAACATATACCAATCCTCATAGCGGGATCAGAAGTGGAGAGAGTGAGCAGTTTCAAGTTCCTGGGTGTCAAGATCTCTGAGGATCTAACCTGGTTCCAACATATTGATGTAGTCATAAAGAAGGCAAGACAGCAACTGTACTTTATTAGGAGGTTGAAGGGATTTGGCATGTCAACAAATATGCTCAAAAACTTCTATAGTTGTTCCGTGGAGAGCATTCTGACAGGCTCCATCACTGTCTGGTGGGGAGGGGCTACTGCACAGGACCAAAAGAAGCTGCAGAAGGTTGTAAATCTAGTCAGCTCCATCTTGGGTACTAGCCTACAAAGTACCCAGGACATCTTTAGGAAGTGGTGTCTCAGAAAGACATTATTAAAGACCTCCAGCACCCAGGGCATGCTCTTTTCTCACCGTTACCATCAGGTAGGAGATACAGAAGCTTGAAGGCACACACTTAGTGATTCAGGAATAGCTTCTCCCCTCTGCCATCCAATTCCTGAATGGACATTGAAGCGTTGGACACTACCTCACTTTTTTTAATATACAGTATTTCTGTTTTTGCACATTTTAAAATAATCTATTCAATATACATAATTGATTTACTTGTTTATTTATTATTTTGATTTATTTTATCTATTACTTCTCTCTCTCTCTCTCTCTCTCTCTGCTAGATTATGCATTGCTTTGAACTGCTGCTGCTACGTTAACAAATTTCACGACACATGCCAGTGATAATAAACCTGATTCTGATTCTGATTCTGAGTTAAACAGTAGTTGGCTTTTTTTTCATACCTTCTTAACTGTTTCCATGAAACTTCAGCTAATTGAGGCAATCACTTAATTGGGCCAAAATGTATTACTAGTCTACAGAATATTATATTCTGTCTCCAAAATGAACCTATGAAAATGAACCTCTTCACACTTATCTGGGTTGAAGTCCATCTGCCACAAACAGATTTTTTTCAACTTTCCTAATGCTATTTCCTCAGCTGCAGAAATCTTCTGTGTTAATGTTTATATTAATATTCTTAGCTTGAATGTGTTCATCTATAAACGCATAGACTAGATGATCTTTTAATGCGCAGGCTAAGAAATTCCAACATTGCACTGTTGCAATGAATTCTTTAGTCTGACAATTTAATTGCCAATCACTTCTTCCTGCTTTTACCTGTAAGTGACAGCTTTCAAAAATTTCTGAAGGTGTTGGATTAAAGTAGTTCTGCAATATTTCACCAAGTTCATTGAGTGCCCTTTGAAGTGCTAATAGAATAATCAGTATGTGTAGGTATCTGATTATATATCCACTATTAAAATAGCTTTCTTATTTGTAAGTTGACACATCCTGCTCAGTCACTTTTTCTATCATTTTATCAAAACATCTCAATTAAGTCCACATGTTTCGTAAGTGATTCATTCATTATAATATAGCTACCCAGTCCTCCAATGTATCCAGTCTGAGTTCAGCCTGCCAATTTACCTGGTCTTTTCTTGTAGTTGTAATTTCCCCAATTACTTAAGCCCATCACCTCCACTGGGTATAAGCCAGCAACAGCTGCTCACCAGAATCCTCTGTTCTGGGCCAGTCCAAGATTTCCCCAGGTGTAGTCAATCTTCTTGGTGTCTTCTAGACAGATCCTTTTTCTCACAGGGATAAGCTATTTGGTGTTACTGTAGCTCTGGATTTTTATGGGATGGGTTTGCTAGCCCCATGCCCATCCCCCCTTCCTTTCACAGCTGGGCTTGGGAGCATCCAAGGTGGAGTTAATTTCCCCAAATGCTTGAATCAAAATTCATTCTTTGAACATTGCATGCCTTGGTAATGCTTCTTCGTTGCCTTTGACAATCATACTCATTGCCAATGTAACTGAATTCTTAATGTAATCTGCTGGGTGAAGAACTGACAAACTCAGAAACAGGGCAGCATTACCATTTATTCCAAGAACCTTGCTGAACTATCCAAGCAGGTTCCTCCAGATAATAGCTACAACATGGAGAGCAATTGATTTCCTGCATTTGTTCTTAATGAGATAGTTATTTTAAAATCCTTTAAAAACTGATACCAAATACATCATATTTCTAGCTTCTGTTGATTTTAGGAGGAAAATGTGTACTGAATAACACCTTTCACATTCTCTCAATATACTTTACAACCAGCTCAGTACATTTCAAGTGTAGTAACTTCTGGAGTTTACGAAGAGAACAATCAATGTGTTTGCAGCAGGATTTTCCACTGGGAAACTGAAGTTAAATAGGGAACCAATATTATCCAGGAAGAAAGGAAATCTCTCCTGCACTTCATCAAATTAGACCCAGGAGATCTTTTACACATGCCCGACAGAACAGGAGAAGCCTCAATTAAACTTTTCACCTGAGGGATGGAAACCTGAGCAGTGCAGAACTTCCTCTCCACTGCAGTTAAACTTAAATTTCTGAACTCAAGCTTCTAGAATACCACTAAGGCCCATCCCTCTAACTCAGTAGTAAGGTAGCCATCAACTGAGCCAAAGCTGATATTCTGCACAAAGATCCAGTTCTCCATTTTGAATCGAATAGGTATCTATTAATTGCAGTGTAAGGATGGTATACAGTATCTGCATTCACTCTTTACCATGGAGTCAAACTGGAGGTAACACAGCTCCATTCCATACTTGGCCTCATAACCATCGTCATATTCATAGATTCAAATATTGAATGCTTGGGGCAATTATGGAATCCGTAATTTACTCCTGGAGGTCCCATTTTTCCAAACAATGGGACCGTGGGCTTTTTTTTCAAAGGCTTTGTGTTCTCATTTCTCTGAGTGCACTATAACGTACATGTGGAAAGTACTTCAGACATTACCTCTTCCCTACTGCAGACTTCCACAGCACAGAACCAGAACATGCACAATGGCTAAATTCACTGCCCTACAATGATTGTGTTTTAAGTCATTACAAACAGTACTGAAGTACAGCAGAAATCCTTACTCAAATCCCATAAGATCGAAGAGCGAGAAGGCTGCCGCAAATTCTCTGCCCTGAGAGTATCTCTGTTTCCCAGGACGTGGCACTACCTCCGAGGCAGGCCAGCAACTGTAGTCAGTGGAGGAGTGCAAGGAATATCTTTCAGGGGTCAGGGCATGCCATCCCTTGTTTCTATTTGCATGTATCTAGTGGGGAAATGAGTGATTAGCGATAATGCCTGGCAGACGGGTTGCGAGCAGGGAAAGGGAAATCACAGATGAGGCAGAAAAGCCACCGTAAGTCTTCACTGCCTGAATATTAGAGTTAAACAACATGGAAGCCAATCCTTCCACCCAACTCATCCATGCCAACCAAAGTGCCTTCCTGAGTTAGTGCCACTGTCCTGTATGTGACCCCACGTCCCTCCAAACCTTTCTTTAACATTTAGACTAGTAGGATATGGGCAATACACTTGTCCAAATGTCTCCTAGACTTTCTCATTGTACCTGCCTGTACCATTTACTCTGCAAGCTCATTTCATATACCCATCATCTTATGTGTGAAAATCCAGCTCCTCAAGTCCCCTTTAGATCTTTTTCCTCTCAGCTTACAGCTATGTCTTCTCATTTTAGATTCCATTACCCTCGGAAAAGGGCTGTGACTATTCACCTTATCCTAGTCCTTCATGATTAAATAAACGTCATCCATCAGCATCCACTCCAGGGAACAGTCCCAACCTATGCTGTTTCTCCTCATAAGCCATGCCCCTGAGTCCCAGGAACATCCTTGTGACACTTTTCTGTACTCTCTATTGTTTAATCACATTTTCCCTATAGTATTGTGAACAAAACTGCACACATTACTCAAAGTGTGGTCTTGCCAGCATCAGATACAGTTGTAATATGAAGTCTGTCTCTGGTACTCAGTACCATATGTAACCTTCAGAGACTTGTCTCCCTGTATCACCACTTTCAAGAAACTATGTACTTGTCTCTCAGTTCTACAACACTTTCCATGGCTCTGCCTTTCACTCTTATGTCTTGCCCTGGTTTAACTTCCCAACTTATCGCTTGTCCAAGTGAAGTTCCATTTGTCCTTTCCTTTGTTTATGTCCTCTTGTAACCTTAGACAACTTTTCTCATTATTTATCATATATCTATCTATATATATATATATCAATATCAATCATGTGTTATTTGCAAACTTGCAAAATATTGCCACATACATTCTCATTCAAATCACTAATATAGATGACAAACACAAAAGATCCAGCACCAAACCCTGAGGTTCACTACTAATCACAGACCTCCAATCATTAAAAAGCCTTCCACGACCCCCTCTGCCTCCTCCAACCAAGCCAATTTTGTATCCAGTTTGCTAATTCACCCTCGACTCCATGTGTTCTACCCAATCAGACTGACCTACAACTTCCCTAAAGTCTATGTAGACAATGTCTACTGCCCAGTCCTCATCAATCCTCTTGGACACCTTTTCAAAATCTAAATTAAATTCATGACATGACTTTTCATGCACTTATACCTAACCAAACATACATTTTCCAAACGTCTCTTCCAATCTCTTTCCTTCCACAAAAGTTGGGGTCACTTACCAGAAGTTTTCTGGTTTATCCCTGCTGTTCTTCTTAGATAAAGGCATAACTTTAGCTACCCTCCAGTCTTCTGGTATTTCTATGGTAAATGAAGATACAAAATCTCTGTCAAAGACCCAGTAATCTCTTTTCCTGTTTCCTATAACATCCAAAGATACACAAGGCCAAACTACCTTTATGAATTTCAAGACCTCCAACAATACTTCTTTTGTAATGTTGATTTTACTGTTCCTTCCCTCATTCTCACACACGTCAATATCCTTTTCCATACTAAATATAGATAATAAGTATTTGTTTAAGACCTTGCCCATTTCCTGCAGTTTTGTACAAAGCTCACCACTCTGAACCTCAAAGGTCTACTTTCTCACTAGCTCTTATAAAACCTTTTAGGATTCTTCTTTATCTTGTCTGCAAGGATATCTTAAGGGCAACTACTCATATTTGATACAAACCTCCTTTTTGCTGACCAACTCTTTATATCCCAGCCTTGCCTTCACTCAAACAGAACATAAGAGCATAAGATCATAAGACATAGGAGACATTTGGTCCATGGAGTCTGCTCTGCTATTCCATCATGGCTGATATGTTACCCCTCTCAACCTTATTCTCCTGCCTACTCCCTGTAACCTTTGACACTATTACTAATCAAAAACCTATCAGCCTTGGCTTTAAATATACCCAATGAGTTGGCCTCCAAAGCTGTCAGTGGCAATGAATTCCATAGATTTGCACCCTTTGGCTGAAGAAATTGCTCCTCATCACTTTCTAAAGGGACATCCTTCTATTCTGAGGCTTTGCCCTCTGCACTATTTCTTTAATACAGAATACAAAACGTTCTTAGCATTCAAGTAGATTGCAGCCCCTACATTGTCGCTGAATTAATTGGAATGATGGGTGATACAGTTGCTTTACTTAATGCTTGCAGCCTGTCACATTGCTGCTACACTTTCTGTCAAAGACTAACAGAAAGGTACAATTATGTTTTTGAAGCATGAACGATTCAGCTACCACAAGAGCTCTTAAATTACTATTATATACTACAATACATAATTTCTCCTGACAAGGAAATATTGCAAATTTGAATGGCTTTGCTATTTAACTAGCCATACAACTGTCTGCTCAAGACTGTATTAATGTCAATCCAACTAGTTATCTATAAACAAAACATTTATTAGCAGAGAAACAATAAATACAATGACTCTGCTTTAACTGTGAAGCTACATTCACCAATTTATTTAAATTAAATCCCTTTTTACGCAGGTCATCTTGGACTGAAGTGTAAATTTCCTGAAATAATGTCCCCCATTAACTAATGTCAAGCAATTTGAAGGGGAGGCACAACTATAAAAGTTTTAATTGCGACAGTGAATAAATGGGGAACAGAGGGGAAGAGAGGCAGGCGCAAAAAGCAACATTAAAAGGTATTTAGGGCACTTCTGACTGTATCCTCGCAAAACCATTCTGCACCTGGCTCTTTGAGAGTGTTTTGTAGAATTTTGCTTTAATCTATTTTTGCAGACAATTCTTCAGGAAATGAGAAGTAACGTAATGAAATGGATATTTCCATTCGTAAAATGCATTGCTTTTCTGTAGGCCATGATTATAGGAATGATAGAATAGACTTCTATAGATGTGTGGTGGAGAGTATATTAACTGGCTGCATCACAGCCTGGTCTGGAAACACACCAATGCCCTGAATAGAAAATCCTACAAAAAGTAGTGGTCATGGCCCTGTCCATCATGGATAAACCCCTCCCCACCACTGAGCACATCTACATGGAGTGTTGTTGCAGGAAAGTAGCATCCATCATCAGGAACCCCTCTACACAGGTCATGCTCTCTTCATTCTGCTGCCACCAGGAAGAGGGTACTGGAGCCTCAGGATTCACACTCACAGGTTCAGGAACAGTTATCTTCCCTCAGCCACTAGGCTCTTGAGCCAGAGGGGATTAGTTCACTCAACTTCATTTGCCCCATCATTGAATTGTTTCCGTAACCTGTGAGCTCACTTACAAGGACTCTTCATTTATATTGCTCAATTATTATTATTTATTTTGTATTTGCAGTTTGTTGTCCTTTCCACACCAACTATCCTCCCCAATGGGGGTGGAGAATCATTATTTCTATTATAGTTATTGGATTTACTGAGTATGCCCGCAAGAAAACAAAACTCAGAGTCATATATATTGACAAACACAGTATGTGCTTTGCTAATAAATTTACTTTGAATTTTGAAGTTTCAGTCAGCATCAAATAAACAGACTTTCACAGCAGAGTGCCTGACCAATGGGCACTCAATTGCTATAGCGTTGCTGCCAGTGTTTGAAATGCAGCCAGCAGAGTGTCAATCAAATGCATTCTCTGGGATCAAGTGGTGACATGCACGGAGCAGGTTTCATTAGAACCTGGCCATTGAATTGCATACACGAGCCAATGAGAAATTATTGATTTTTCCTTTCCTGGAAGTTTTCCCTGTGGATAGTTTCAGGAATTTAAATTAATCAGTCATCTGTGATAGAGACTGTGCTTGGAACTTTTTATTCTATTATTGCAAAGTAGAAGGTTGGCCGTAAGACTTTCATCAAGATAAATGAGAGCCTTAGATTTATGGATGTTAAAAGTCAACAAGGAATGTTGGAATACCCGATATCTGGAAGTGCCAAAAGAAAACAAGATGAGAGGTTTTATGATAGTTAGGCTGAGAATGGGTAGAGGACAGTAGTTTTGTAAGGCAGGACAACTGAAGGTGAAATAGAGTTACAAATGAACCATGCAGTTGAAGCTGCTGTTCCTGACAGACTAAGTTGGAAATGGGAAATCTTTACTGCAAATTGACTGAAACTTGGTTTCAGGTTTTTTGACTTGAGACTGCAGTGACAAGAGAAGAGCGAAATTTGTGAAAAGCTTTCAAAGCTTATGCCAAGAACCAAAGGCAACTGAAGTTTGTCCAAGATTGAATGCACATCAAGCAGCCCTTTCTCATAAGTGGAATGGTTTGATACAGAATTTAACTGTCATCGTGGTAGTTTATTCATTGGCATGCAAGACTTTTATGTGACATGTATCAATTAATCGAAATAATGCAGTCAGATCACTATGACATTCTTAATGCTCTAGTAAATGTGGCACTGGGTAAAGTAAACCCTAATATTCTCAAAATGATCTCATTGACCACGTGCAATGCAACATGTTATTCCCAATAAAGCATCTACTGTAAGGTTGTCACAGCTAGAGAGTGAGGGAGAGCATGTGGAGCAGCTTGGAGGCAGGGAGGTGAGTGGGGGTTGGGGGGGGGGAGAAGATTCAGGGAGGTACTCTGAGAGCAAAAGAAGAAGTGAAGGGGATCCTTGCAAAAAGAATGGCACAATTCAAAAACAGAGAGAGCGAGAAGAAGAGACTGTAATTTGGAGGGAGGCAGGAAAGGGAAGGGTACTCAGAAGTAGGGAAACATTCGAAGATAATGAAGACAAAGACCATAAGATATAGGAGCAGAATTAGGTCATTTTCCCCATCAAGTTTCATCATGGCTGATCCAATTTTCCTTTCAGCTCCAATCTCCTGCTTTCTCTCCATGCCCTGACCAGTCAAGAATCTATCAACCTCTGCCTTAAATATACCTAAAGACTTGGCCTCCACAGTTGCCTAAGGCAATGAATTCCACAGACCGCCACTCTCTGCTAAAGAAATTCCTCCTCATTTCCGTTCTAAAAGGATGATCTTCTATTCTGAGACTGTGTCCTCTGGTCTTAGACTCCTCCAACTTAGGAAACAATCTCTACACATCCACTCTATCAAGACCTCTTAACATTCAATAGGTTTCAGTGAGGTCACTCCTCATTCTTCTGAATTCCAGTGAATACAGGCCCAGAGCCACCTAACGCTCTTCATATGATAAGCCGTTCAAATCTGGAATTGTTATTGTGAACTTCCTTTGAACCCTCTCCAGTTTCAGCACATCCTTTCTAAGATAAGGGGCCCAAAACTGCTCACAATATTCCAAGTGAGGCCTCACCAGTGCTTTATAAAGTCTCAACATTACATCCTTGCTTTTATATTCTAGTCCTCTTGAAGTGAATGCTGACATCACATTTGCCTTCCTCACCACAAACTCAACCTTCAAATGATCCTAAGCAAACACAAGGAAATCTGCAGATGCTGGAAATTCAAACAACACACACAAAATGCTGGTGGAACGCAGCAGGCCAGGCAGCATCTAAAGGAAGAAGTACAGTCGAAGTTTCAGGACGAAGGGTCTCGGTGCTTCAGGACAGCGCTTCTTCCTATAGATGCTGCCTGGCCTGCTGTGTTCCACCAGCATTTTGTGTGTGTTGCTTCAAATGATCCTTTAGGGAATCCTGCACAAGGACTGCTAAGTCTCTTTGTGCCTCAGTTTTTTTATATTTTTTTTCTCCATTTAGAAAATAGTTAACATTTACTCTTCTTCCAAAGTGCATCACCATACACTTCTTGACATTATATTCCATCTGCCATTGCTTTGTCCATTCTCCTAATGTGTCTAAGTCCTTCGGTAACCTCTCTACTTTGTCAAAACTACCTGCCCCTCCACATGTCTTCATATTGTCTGCAAACTTTGCAACAAAGCCATCAATTCCATCATCCAAATCATTGACATATAGCTTTAAAAAATGCAGTCTCGACACAAACCCCTGTGGAACACCAACAAAGTTCCACAGGGCAGCCAACAAAGTGTTCCCTTTGTTCCCACTCTTTGCCTCCTGCCAATCAGCTACTGCTTTATCCATGCTAGGATCTTTCCTGTGGTACCATGGGCTCATAGCTTATTAAATAGCCTCGTGCATGGAAACTTGTCAAAGGCCTTCTGAAGTTCCAAGTACATAACATCAACTGATAATACTTTATCTGTGCTGCTTGATATTTCTTCAAAGTATTTCAACAGATATGTCAGACAAGATTTTCCCTTAGTCAGACTAACTGGCCTATAATATCCTTTCTTCTGCCTCTCTCCCTTCTTGAAGAGTGGAGTGACATTTGCAATTTTCCAGTCTTCCGGAATCATGCCAGAATCGACTGATTCTTTTTTTTTGTAATTCAAATTTTTATTATTATTTATTCTTCTTTTACAAAGCAGCACAGCATATCATAGAGATTCTTGAAAGATCATTAATTGTGCCTCCACAATGTCCTGAGTCACCTCTTTCAGAAGCTTTGGGTGTACACCATCTGCTCCAGGTGATTTATCTACCATTAGGTTTTTCAGTTTCCCAAGAGCCTTTTTCTCTAGTAATTGTTTCTTCCCATATTTCATGACCCCTGACAACTGGAACTTCCACTATACTGCTAGTGTCTTCCATGGTAAAGACTGATGCAAAATACTTAGTTCATCTGCCATTTCTTTATTCCCCATTACTACCTCTCCAACATCATTTTCCAGCAGTCCAATATCCATTCTCGCCTCTTTTACACTTTACGTACCTGAAGAAACTTTTGTTATCCTCTTTAATATAATTGCCATCTTACTTTCGTATTCCATGTTTGACTTCTCTTGCTAGCCATGGTTGCATCATCTTGTCTTCGGAATATTTCTTCCTCTTTGGGATGTATACATCCTGTGCCTTCCAAATTGCTTTCAGAAATTCCAGCCATTGCTGCTCTGCTCTCTGCCCTGCCAGTCTTCCTTTCTAATTAATTCTGGCCAACTCCTCTGTTATGCTTCTGTAATTCCCTTTTCTCCACTGTAACACTGATACATCTGACTTTAACTTCTCCTCAGAGTTCAGGGTGAATTCAATCACATCATGATCACTTGCCTCTAAAGCTGCTTTTCCATTCAGCTCGCTGATCAATTCCACTTCATTGCACAACAGCCAGTCCAGAATAGCTGATCCTCTAGTGGGCTCAGTCATGCGCTGCTCCAAAAAGCCACCTCGTAGGCATTCAAGAAATACTTACTCAGTTTGTCTGCCATTTCCTTGTCCCCCATTACTACCTCTCTAGCATCGTTTTCCAGCAGTCTGACATCCACTCTTTTCTCTCTGAAGAAACTTTTGGTATCCTCTTTAATATTATTATCTAGCTTATTTTCATATTCCATCTTCATCTTCTTAATGATTTTTTTAGTTGCCTTCTCTTGGTTTTTAAAAGCATCCCACTACTTGTTGCCTGTTAATTAATTATTATTAATATTTGCATTTACGCAATTTGTTGTCTTTTGCACACTAGCTGTCCGCCCTGTTGGAGCGATCTTTCATTGACTTATTCCGATTATTGAATTTATTGAGTATTCCTACACGAAAATGAATCTCAGGCTTGTATGTGGTGACGTGTACAGTGTGCACTTTGAACTTTGATATGGTGGGGTCAGCCCACAGTGTCACCTTGCTCCCAGAGCCGACACAGCATGTCCAAAACTTGCTAAAGCCTAATATTAGGAATGTGAGAAGCAACCAGAGCACCCAAAGGAAACCCATGCAGTCACAGGGAGAAAGTACAAACTCCTTACGGACAGCAGGGGGAAATGAACCCTAATCACTAGCACTTTAAAGCATTACATTAACCGTTATGCTGCTATGCTGTAGATCAGGGGTTTCTAATCTGGGCTCCACAGTCTCCTTGCTTAATGGCATCAAATTGGTTGGAAACCACTGCTGCAAATGGTACAAACTGCTGGCACTAACGTGTCAGCGGTGAAGTTGTGGTTGGGGCCCTTATCTAGTGTGCTGCTGAGCCACTAGATTGTTGCTGAAGCTGCACTCCCCTCGGCAAATGGAGAGTATTCATCACACTCTTGGCTTGAGCCTTGTAGTGATGCTGATTTTGCCTGATGCAGCCAGTCAAAGGTCACCACCAGCATGAGGGCTACATTCCCCCCAACCCCACCTCTTTCTCTTTAGAGATATGCATACCATGTCCCTATAGACATGAACAAATTTGGTATTCCAGAGAAAATGGAAAACATCTTGGCTGACTGTCACAGCCCCACCGTGCAACATACAACAAAACCAAGATCGCCTCGTACCTATTGACATGATTCTTTCCTGTAATCAGGAGGAATGCCACTCCACATTCCCAACATTCTGACATTTCACTCTGGGCGAGTATTGGTGTATATCCCATGTCACTGAACCCAATGATGGAGGTTGCAAAGGATCAATGAATCAGTTGCCAAAGAACATGACCTCACATTTGCTATGACTGACTCTAGCCCCAGAAGCTAATTCAGACTATTAGCAGTTGCTAATTAATGCATTGGTGTAGGCAGAAGACAGTGAGATAATCCATGGAAAGGACAGCTTTGACATGAGTGACCCTGCTGTCCAGGGTCATTACCCTTTGCATACCCATGAACTTCCTGATGGATTCAGCGCCATTCTGAATATGATGCACAAACAAGGCAGAGGAAAGTGGCCAGCCATACTTGCTTCTAGGTTTGATCAGGAACTTTCAGTTTCCCACACGTTGGACTGGACTGAACTACTGAGAGTAACAGTTGTTCAATCATGGACTTATTCATCAAAGCCCAGTTTTCAGAACGTATTCATCATATACATTGAGTTACCATTTCATCACGTGTAGGAGTGAAACATGACGCAATCTGTCCACTTGAAGGTTTGATGTGTTGTGCTCTTCTCAACACCACTATTGGAATGCATGACTATTTGAGTTAATGCTGCCTTCCTGTCAACTTGAACCAGTCTAGCATCCCTCATTAACAAGGCATTTTCTACCACAGAACTGCCACTCACTGAATGGTTTTTTTTGCACCATTCTCTGAAAACTCTAGAGACTGTTGAGTGTGAAAATCCCAAGAGATCAGTAGTTTCTAAGATACTCAACCACTCCATCGGGCACCAGCAGTCATTTCCTGGTCAAAGTCATTTAGGTCGCATTCCTTCCCCATTTTGATGTTTGGTCTGAACAAGAGCTGAACCTTTGATCATGTTGACATGCTTTTATGCATTGAGTTGCTGCCATATGATTGGCTTGTTAGATATTTGCATTAATGAGCAGTTGTATAGGTCTACCTAATAAACTGGCCACTGAGTGTATATGTGCAATATTCAATCAAAAACCTTTTGATCCAAGCTGCAAGGGACCATGTCCAACTCCTATAGGTGAGCATATCTTTGAATAATGCAAAACAGTCAAGATTTCAGAGCATTAATGACCTAACATTGCATACATTCTTCTGCAGCTGATGAGAAGAAAGGAAAGGCTTCTGTCAATATCTCAAAAGCTAAGTTTTAAAAGATATTTCGTTCCAATCTGGTTGGCTGCATTGGTCGATATCTTTCTGAATACACAATGTTCAAACACAATGGCAGATAGCAATGAAAGAGTTAAGTTACTTTGTTTAAAGGATGTGTCAGCAGCTGTGAATCTTTAGCAAGTTCATGAACTACATTAAGTATTATTTCTCTAGATGCCCTTAATTGTCTTCACAATTGTATTTTTATGTCAGGTCTAACTATTTATTGCAGCAAATCTGTTGCAATGGCTATTTGAAAACTGCTATTTTCGAAGGTGTTTCTTGGATAGACACTAGGGTCAAATGGATGCGCAGCAGTGCACTCCACATGGACCATCACAATGCTATCACTAATGAATTGTGATTACTTTAACATCCAAATCTTAGGCGTGCACTCCAATCTGACAAGTGAATTCTCTTCCCACAGTATTAAGTAAAAAATAAACCCTTCTCTCTGACAGGCAATAATAGAATTATATGGTTTACAGGAACTGCTCTGATGTATTTACAAAAACTAGTGAATGAGTTGCTTTTCTGATTTAGCAATTTTAAATAGCAAATGAAAATATCACTTTTAAACTAAAACATTTGAAACAATCAAATGCTTGAATTTGATTGTTTGCATGTCACAATACACTACCTTGAGATTCATTTACGGGAAAATAAAGAAATATGAAAGAATTTATGAAACGCTATACATAAAGACAAAAAAAACAACATGCTAAAGATAATAAATCATGCAAATAATAAAAAAGTAAATAATGCTGAGAACGTGAGCTGTAGAATTTTTGTAAGTGAGTGTATTGGTTATAGAGTCAGTTCACTGCTGAAGTGAGGTTCAGGAACCTGTGGGTTGTCAGGTAATGTGTTCGTGAGCCAGCTGTTCCTGAAACAGAAATCAAATCATAGATTTTTGCATCACATATGAAACAGTATGTCTTGAGTCTTTAAATATATTATTCCTTTGCATCATAACCATGATGTTAAAGAAGAGCTTTTCGAAGATTTTCATGGAAATAACCAAGGTACGCTTAATCAGGCTAATTGTAGCAATTGATCTTAAACTAGATTGCACCATCACCTGCAATTACTTTGGGCTAGGACGATTCAGACACAACCCCGTTTGGAGAAACATTTCTGCCTGTAATTCAAATGAACATAAATGATTCTGCAGCAAAATATGGAAGAAGACCAAGAGAACTTTCCCAATTTTCTGGCCAGTTTACTTCTCAAACGATATGAAGCAATGCATTTTCCCCAGTTAGTCCCACCAGTGTTGGAATTCATGCATTTGCTTCTGCAAATACTCTTTTTTTTTTGCAGTTTTGCCATCACTAGCTCACAATTTTACATATTTGTTGTATATGAATTTATAGAGGTCATGGAGGTCATACTCTGAAGTCTCTTGCTCATGCATCATCAATTGACATTCTGGCAAGGTACCAGTTTGACAGCAATCAATGCCTCAATGACATCAAGCAGATAGATGGGAAGATTGGTTAAAGGAGACTATCTACCTAATGTAACAGATGTGCTGAAGGACATACGTAATCATTTATTTATCTTCATTTGATAAATTTAAAACTAAAATAAATCAAAACAAATAGACGTCCCCAGAGGTCAGTTCTCCCCACAGTCCCAATCACAAGGTAAGCTGACAGGAACACTTGCAGCGTAAAGCATTTTCACATTTCCGAACTGTAGCTGACTGTAGTCATGTGGTTTTCTCAGCTTGAGCTTCGCTACTAATTTAGGAGAAAACTGTACAAGTAGGTCACTTTCCCAAATTGGATCAAGAATAAATCTGCTGAGTATAAAAGTAACCTTTATATGTGTGCAAAAGCATACATAGCATTACCGCTCAATTAAATTTGGTTTCCTGTTTAAGCACATAAATTTTGCACATTAAAGCTGCACATTGCAACTTATCATTATTAAACCAATGTCACCATGCCTTTAGCAAAAATTCCATCAGTAAATATAAGATAAAGTTCACGCTAGTAATTGATTCCCCAATTTTTATCTAACTGTTTCCTCAATTTTTACCAATTTACCAGTTTCCCTTATTCCTTCTCACACCTTTCCTAATGGAGAAGCCTGACCCACAGTTCAGGTGGTCTTGTGACATTGCATCCTGTTGAGTATACGTATAGAGCAGGGGTCAGCAACCTTTACCACTGAAAGAGCCACTTGGACCCGTTTCCCACAGAAAAGAAAACACTGGGAGCCGCAAAACCCGTTTGACATTTAAAATGAAATAACACTGCATACAACGTTTTTTTTGCCTTTATGCTACGTATAAACAAACTATAATGTGTTGCATTTATGAAATTGATGAACTCCTGCAGAGAAAACGAAATTACATTTCTGCATGCAACAAAAACATTTTGAACTCCGAAAAAAAGACGTTGGGTTGAAAGTTACTTTTAAGTAAAATATTCAATGTCTATTTGAGTCCTTCTTGTATTTATGAAAAACGCCGAACTTAAATTTTCCGCCAGCAGCAAACCAAAAATAACGTCAGCCAGCTGTCATCCTGAAAAATGAAAGGACTATTTCACTGAACAATGAAAAAATATGAATATAAGTAAAATAATAGGCAATTAAAATATTTATCATACTTGGTTAATGGGATTTCTGCTCCTGGACCTCAGCGCACAGCGTCTGCACATCAGGGCTGTATGATGTCACCTTCATCTTTACACAGGATCGCAAGCTGTCATCTGTGAGGTTTTCAATATCACTCCATTTGTGTTTCTGAGCAAGAACGGCCTTCTGACGGGCAACATCTTCAAGGTCTGCTGTCAAGCGTCTAAACTTGGACACCCATATGTCTTTGTCGGCTATGTCGGCCAGTTCCATCTCAAGATCAGGTTGACTCACACCTGCCAATGCAGTCGTATTCAGTAGGGAAGGATCGATGCTTAAGGGAGTGACCGGGAAGGATAATGTGTTTTTTTCCTCTCTGAACTCACAGAAGCGTTTCCCAAACGATGTTTGCATTGCGATGATTGCAGAATGTAAATACTCCGAAATTATCATGTCGTGACCTTGTTTGAACTCTCTCAAATTGGGGAAGTGAGACAAAGTGCCTTTCTGTAAATCTCTGGCAAGCACTGTCAACTTGCGCTCGAATGCCAAAACATCCTCCAACATGTGCAGGGCTGTACGTCCTTTCCCCTGAAGAGCTGTGTTCAGCGTGTTCAGGTGCGCTGTCATGTCTACCATGAAGTGTAGCTTTTCCAGCCACTCTGGCTGTTCCAGCTCAGGAAAGGTGAGCCCTTTGCTGCCCAGGAAAGTTTTCACTTCTTCCAGACACGCGACAAAGCGTTTCAGCACCTTCTGTCTGGACAGCCAGCGATAAAAACACGTTGTAGCGGTGTCAGTAAACTGCAGTCAAAGATAGCTTTATTCGAACTAAACAGCCTTGCTTTTAAGCCTCCCTCAACCCAGCCCCCATGGACGCAGATGCTGCAAAAGACGCGTACTCACAACCCCCCGTAGGCTATCTCCCTTAGCCGGAATGCTGGCTAATTGTGAGCCGTTTCGGATGTGGCAGGAAATGTGTCGCTACACTTAGGTTGTACAAGATCACCATAATTACATTTCAAAAGCTAACAAACTAACATAAAATACATTTTAATTAAATACTGACCAATTATTTCCCAAAGCCACAGGGAGCCGCAGCACAGAGGTGAAAGAGCCACAAATGGCTCGGGAGCCGCAGGTTGCCGACCCCCGGTATAGAGGAACAGCAGACTGTAACACTCTACAGATGCAGTTATAAGTACTTCTGCCTCACAATTATTATTACACTACAAACTGTGGGGCCAGCATTCTTAACACTGTAAACTTCATTTCCAAGTTAGGATTGTCCTGGCCACAAATATTCATTTTCCAGAAACTTATTTGGAGCAGAAGTAAAAGCTCTTGGTTTATTCATCTTTATCAACTTAGAGATATCAATGGTTATGGATAATTATTCTTGTGGCCGAGGTTGGATATTCTGCCTGGTACCTTCCAATTCAAATGTTAAGTACTAAATCCATATCTTCTTCAATATGGAGAGTAATAAGCACACTAGGACTGCAAATGTATTAGATACATTTGAACATGAATGTCAACTGCAACAATGTCAAAGGCACTAACACAACTTCGCCGTTATATCATGGGATCCTCCATTCGATGACATTGACTGGAATGTCTTCCATGATGAGGATGTCTCAGAGTTCACAGATGGAGTCACGTGCTTGATCCGGAAGTGCATCAACGATGTTGACCCCCGGAAGTCGGTCAGGGTCTTCCTGAACCAGAAACCCTGGATCAGTAGTTCCGTATGAGCAGCACTTACCGCGCGATGCTGAGCTTATGCTGCTGGCTATCAGCAGGAGCCCAAGAAAAGCAGAAAAGCAGCTACAATCTGTGCAAAGCTATTGAGGCTGCAAAACAGCAATACGGGGACAAAATTGAGTCAAAGTTCACAACGAATAGCATACTGGACTTGTGGCAAGGGTTTCATATCATTACAGACTTCAAAGCCAAACGTAGCGGTGCCACCAACATCACGGCCTCTTCTCGCAGGTGAGCTCAATCGCTTTTACGCTTGATTTGATGTCACTAACTCTGAGCCTTCGAGGAAAGCCACGGCTACAACCTGCAACCTGGTCATCTCTGAGGCTGAGGTACGCAGGTGTTTCCAATGAGTGGACATTCGCAAGGCTGCGGGACCAGGCGACATCCCAGGGTTAATACTCAGGATGTGGGCAGCACAACTGGCAGGTTTGTTTACAGACATTTTTTAATCACTCCCTCTCCTAGTGTAAAGTGTCCTCCTGCTTCAAGTTATCCACCATTGTCCCTGTACCAAAAAAAGACCGAGTTAACATGCCTGAACATCTGGCATCCTGTCGCACTCACCTCAATAATAAGCAAATGCTTTGAGAGACTGGTCAAGGGTTACATCTGCAGCTTGCTACCACCCACACTGGATCCCCGACAACTCACCTACTGACACAACTGATTGACAGATGACGCAATAGCCACAGCTCTACACACTGTCCTTACACATCTGGAGAAGAGGGATGCCTATGTGAGAATGCTGTTCTTGGACTACAGTTTAGCATTCAATACCATAATTCCAGCCAGGCTCGACAGAAAGCTCAGATACCTCGGCCTTGATCCTTGTGCAGCTGGATCCTGGACTTCCTGTCAGATTGCCGGCAGGTGGTAAGAGTGTGTTCCCTCGCCTCTGACCTTCCAACCCTTAACACAGGAATCCCACAGGGCTGTGTCCTAAGTCCCCTCCTTTACTCTCTGTACACTGTGACTGTGTTGCCACCCACAGCTCTTATCTGTTAATTAAATTTGCCAGTGGCACTACATTGATTGGCCTAATCTCAAACAACAATGACGTGGCCTACAGGGAAGAAGTCATCTCTCTGACACAGTGGTGTCAAGAAAACAACCTCTCCCTCAATGTCGCAAAAACAAAGGAGCTGGTTGTGGATTACAGGAGGAATGGAGACAGGCTAACTCCTATTGATGTCAATGGATCTGGGGTTGAGAGGGTAAACAGCTTTAAGTTCTTTGGTATCCACATCACTGAGGACCTCACGTGGTTTGTACACACCTGCCATGTGGTGAAAAAGGCACAACAGTGCCTCATTCACCTCAGATAGTTGAGGAAGTTTGGTATGGGCCTCCAGACCCTAGGAACTTTCTACAGGGGCACAACTGAGAGTATCCTGTCTGGCTGCATCACTGCCTGGTACGGGAACCATACATCCCTTAATCACAGGATTCTGCAGAGAGTGGTGTGGACAGCCCAGCACATCTATAGTTGTGAACTTCCCATGATTCAGGACACTTACAAAGACAGGTGTGAGAAAAGGGCCCAAAGGATCACTGGGACCTGAGTCACCCAACCACAATCTATTCCAGCTGCTACTCTCCAGGAAATGGTACCGCAGCATAAAAGACAGGACCAACAGAATCCAGGACAGTTTCTTCCACCAAGCCATCAGACTGATTAATTCATGCTGATCTGAGTGTATTTCTGTGTTACATTGACTGTTCTATTTATTATAAGTTACTATGATTGCACATTTAGATGGAGACATTACATAAAGATTTTTACTCCTCATATATGAGAAGGATGTAAGAAGACAATTCAATTCAATTCAAACATCCCATATTCCTGCATCCACCAATGACCAGAAGCTTAACTGAAGCAGATCCAGTACATAAATAATGTTTCTACAAGAGAAGATCAGAGATTTAGTACTCTATATTGAATGTCTTCATGTACAAAGCACTAGCAAAGGCATGATTGAAGAATTTCCATTTGCTGATACAAGTGCAGCTTCAACAACACTTAATACTTTCCAGAGTATTGACCACTCACATGTCTCTCCATCTCTCAAGCTAAATATTTTGTCCACCACAGATGTTCCTGATTGCATATTCAAAAAAAAGTTGTGAAGCCACTTGCAAAAGTCACCTTGATGGAACTGGGCAAAGGTCCCAGTAAGCCCATTGTTTCTGCCTGCTCCTACTCTACTGAACTCGTATCCACATCCCTTAGCTCTATTTTGCCCCCCTTGGTTCAGTCCCACCGTAACACTTCATTCACTTTCAGTTCACTGGTCCTGATTGCTTCACTTTCGCTATGGATGAATATGAGGCAAACCCTATACACTTCTAGTCCCCCATAAAGAAAGCTTTAGTGCTCTCTGCTTCTTTCTGGACAATGGACCTAACCATTTCCCCGCTACCACCACACTTCTCCATGTGACGAAACGGTTTCTCAGTTTCAGCTATTCTGGCTCCTCCCACTTTCTCCAAACCAAAAATGTAGCCATGTGCACTCAGGTGTGGCCCAGCTATGCCCGCCTTTTCTTTGACTATGTGAAATAATCCATGTGCGAAGCTGACACCGCGAACGCTCCCCAACTCTTCCTGTGCTACATTGACAGCTGCATTTGCACTGTTTCTCCCATGTAATATCATCAAATATGCCTCCATTTCCACCCTGTCCTTAAATTTACCTGGTCCATCTCTGACACATCTCTCCCCTTTCTCAATCACTTTGTCTCTATCTCTGAAGACAGACTAGCTACTGATACCTTTTATATACCTACACACCTTATGGGGAGAATTAAGAACTTCAGACAGAGGAATTTCAATAGTAACACTTCCCATTGTAAATTAAAAGCTCTTCTTTTATAAGATACTGCAATGAACTACCACATTATTATTATAATAATCCAGAATCTGGATTTGTGGTAAGCTTTTAAAAACCAACAGAAGACAACTAAAAATGTCATAAAGAGGGAAAAGATGGAATACAAAGGTAAGCTAGCCAATAATATTAAGCAAGATGCCAAAAGTTTCTTCAGGTATATAAAGAATAAAAGGGAGGAGAGAGCAGATATCAGACTGCTCAAAAATGATGCTGCAGAGGTAGTAACATGGGACAAGAGTGTCGGGGGCAGAAGTGATTGAAGATGCCCTTACTAGGGAGAATATGCCTGGGAAACTGAAAAGTCCAATGGTAGATAAGTCACCTTGACCAGATGGTGTGCACCCCAGGATTCTGAAAGAGGTGGCTGAAGAGATTATGGAGTAACAAGCTTGCTGCAACCGTTCCAGACGACTGGAAAATTCTAAATGCTGCTCCACTCTTCAAGAAGGGAAACAGGCAGAAGAAATAAAATTATAGGTCAGTTAGCCTGATTTCAGTGGTTGGGAAGATGTTGGAATCAATTCTTAAGGATGTGGTTTCGCGGTACTTGGAGGCACATGATAAATAGGTCAAAGTCAGCAAGGTTTCATTAAGAGAAAATCTTGCCTCACCAACCTGTTGAAATTCTTTGAGGAAATAACAAACAGAATATACAAAGGAGAATCAGTGGATGTTGCGTACTTGGATTGTCAGAAGATCTTTGACCATGGTACTACAGGAAAGGTACTAGCATGTACAGAGCATTGGCAGAAGACAAAGAGTGGGAATAAATGGAGCCTTTTCATTTTGCTTGCTGGTGACTCATGTTGTTCCACAGTGGTCTATGTTGGGACTATATCTTTTTATGCTATATGTCAATGATTTCAATGACAGAATCAATGGCTTTGTGGCCAGGTTTGCAGATGATTCGATAGGAGGAGGGGCAGGTGTTGAGGAAGCAGGAAGGCTTCAAGAGGACTTGGACAGATTAGGAGAATAGGCAAAGATGTAGCAGATGTAATACAATGTAGGAAAATGTATGATCATGCACTTTGGTAGAAGAACTAAAAGCATAAACTATATTCTAAATATACAAAAAATCCAAAAATCTGAAGTGCAAAGGGATTTGGCAGTCCTCGTGCAGAATTCCCTAAAGATTAACCTGCAGGTTGAGTCAGTGGTGAGGAAGGCAAATGTGATGTTAGCATTCATTTCGAGAGGACTAGAATATAAAAGCAAAGATGGAATGTTGAGGTTTTACATGGCACTGGTGAGGCTCTACTTGGAGTATTGTGTGCAGTGTCCCCTATCTAATGAAGAATGTGTCGACATTGGAAAGGTTCAAAGGAGATATATGAAAATGATTCAGGAATTATTGTATGAGGAGAATTTGATAGCTCTGGGCATGTACTCACTGAAGTACAAAAGAATAAGTGGGGACTTCATCGAAACCTATTGAATTTTGAAAAGCGTAGATAAAGTGGATGTGGAGAGGGTGGTAGGGGAGCCTCAGAGCAGAGGACACAACATCGGAACAAAGGTGTGTCCATTTAGAATGGAGATGAAAGGGAAAGTCTTTAGCTAGAGAGTGGGGAATCTCTGGAATTTGTTGCCACAGGCGGCTGGGGAGGCCAAGTGATTTGGTATATTTAAGGCAAACGCTGATAGATTCTTGATTAGTCACAACATGAAATGTTACGGGAAGAAGGCAGGAGATTGGGTCTGAGAGGTAAATGGATCAGCCATGATGAAATGGCAGAGCAGAGTCAACGGGCCAAATGCCCTAATTCTGGTCCTATATCTTATGGTTTTATGTTCTTATATTCTTCTTCTTATAAAATACCATGAAATTCTGATTGCTCAGTATCAAATCTGTTTAAATAATAAAAGCAAAACACTGCTGATGTTAGAAATCTGAAATTTGAAGTTTGAAAAATGATGGAAATTTTCAATTGGCAGCAATTGTAGAGAGAGAAAAAGTTCAATGGGCTTTCATCAGGATACCTCAGATCACGGGCTAGAAATGCATTTAGGTAACTTCATAAAGTTAAACAGTTCTACACATTTTAAAATAGAGTTAAACTGGAAATGTGCATCTTTCCACTCTTTCAGGCTGCCTTAGCACATTATGAAATTGACACCATCCTCAGTGGGATTTCTGTTCTGCAAATCACTACTAATTCGTAGTCTTATCCTCAATGCTACATCTGCGAGGTCAGCTAAACTCCCAACCCATACTCTTTTTGGAACAAGTGAAATTGGTCCAGGCATTTACCTTTATTACCACCTTCATAAAGCACAGGCAATCATAGGTTGGATTTGTGTCTTTACAGAAACCTCCCTAGCAACTTTCTGTGGGCAGTGGCTGTTAGTAGTCTTGTAGGTTTTCTGTGGCCTCTGTGCATTGCATTAATCACAAGCCACTTGCAAGCATTATTTTTGCTGTCCAGTGCAGATTAATTGATTCTTTGATTTTCTGACAGTGCAGCATCCATTCATTCAATGGTAATATTCCATTATAGCTAGAAAAGTGACTTTAAAAAAAGTAGCATGTCCTCTTGAATAGCTGATGTAAGCATTGCACAGTAACAACTGCAGGAATTAGCAAAATTTCAATCCAATCCAATCTTACTCACAAAGTCATAAGCCATTTTGTGCCTCACGAATTAGGCTAAAATGACCCACTTACTGTCTAGAGTAGACCAATACACATGAAATTTGCAATGTAAATTTCAATACATTGTTATGCATGAAAACCTATCCACATTGTTCTATAAATCTCACAAATGGCATTGTTGATCTTTATGTCACTTTCTCTATTGCAATGCTATCTTGCCAAAAAAAAGTAATTGGTTGGCCTTAAATTTTTACTTAGCATCTGAAGAATGTCATTTCCAAAGCACCATTTCCTCAGTAGTTACAGAAAACTTAAATGTCTATTAAAGGAGATGAAATTCTTCAGCTTCTGAATAAGATGAAGATTGTTATGGAACCAAGGTAGGACACTAAAGCCTGAACTTTTGTTTCATTATGGTGCTCATTAAACAAATACCCAAAAATCAAATATCCCTCAGTTCAATTCAAATAATGAATGGCTGGAATAAAATATAACGATTGCAGGTAAGACTGAGATTCCTCCCAAAGTCAAAGAGTCTTTTGACACTTAGGGAACAATTTTTATCATAAAGTCAGACAAATACTGCACAGAAACAGGCCCTTTGGTCCATCTAGTTTATGCCAAAACCACTTAAACTGCCTACTCCCATCGATCTGCACTGGAACAATAACCTTCCATATCCCTACTATTCACGTACCGATCCAGGCTTCTCTTAAACATTGAAATTGAGCTCACATGCATGTAATTTATAATCATAAATTATCTTGGAAATTTACAGTACAATCTTAATTTTTATAGCCCATCCAATCTTCCTCATAAAATCATCAGCCACACGTATCCAGTAAATTAGGTTAAAATGACTCTCTCACTGTCCAGACCAATACACGTGAACGAAGCTTCAAGTGACTACGGAGACAAATCCTGGAATCAACTGATGCTATCACAAAGTGAAAAAAGCTGAACATATTGGGGCAAAGCATTATAATAATTGCTATTTTCCAGGTAGTTTTGCATTTTCTTCAGATTCCCAGGCATCACTATATTGTATTTTCAATTGCATATGGCTAAATGGTTATGACGCAAAAAGCAAATAAATCTTAAAAATGCTGAAAGCGTCAGAACTTCTGGTGCCATCTGTTCAAATTTAAAGCTTTTAGCTAAATGAAGCCGAAACAAATATTAATATTGTACCGTAGTAATAAAGTACTTCAGAAGTCAGGTTTACATTTATGATCAATATAATGCATAATCTAAAAATAAACTCTTTAATACCTATTTAAAAGCAGATATTTGAAAGCACTCTGCTTGTCCATACTTTCTGAATCCTCCATTCTTTTAATCTATTATTTTCAATTTGTTAAATTCATTTTCATTTACAAGAAAATAGTTTGACATGACTGTGGTTTGCTTCTTGTTTTAACTTTATAGTTAGGCTTTGCACCATCTGTTCTGGCACTATCGTGTTATTTTCCTGCAAAATGGCGGAAACTAGATTATGCACCAGCCATCAAACTGCAAATGTTTTTGATTGTATTCTCAATATCTGAAATAAAAGAACAAAAAATGCCAGAAGTGCTCAGCAGGTCAGGCAGTAATTGTGGGGAGACAAAGAATGATGTTTTCAGTTGAAAAGAGCAGTATAAATACTTGTGATAGAGACCACTTGGCTGAAGTAGTGGTGATGACAGCTGAGAGACGAAATGGATGGTGAAAGTATGTTAATGATAGATGATCTGCCTGAAGGAGATAGAAGCAGAAAAAAATTAAAGAGGAAGACCAGGGTGGGGAGCAGGAAAAAGAGAAAAAAAACAATAGAAATAATGGTTAAACTCCATGATAGACACCAGAGAAATAAAAGACTACAAATGCAGGGAATCTGAAATAAATACAGATGAAAATACTTAGCAGGCCAAAGAATTAGTATTTCAGGTTGATGAACTTTCAAAACTGGCCACATCTGATACAAATTGGCTGGTAGTCTGAAATCGAGCAATTTGTCAAGTCAGATAATATGAGACTGTTCATTAAGCTTGCTTTGGGCTTCATTGGAACAGTGTGAGACAAAAGACAGAGACATATTGGGATTGATAGTTCAATGCTCTATAACTTCCATCTCACTTCTCTGCCTTTGGCCGCTCTGTTCCAGTCTCCAACTATCACTGACCTTCTTTTCTTTTTTTTTCTTGAAGCTTCAACTTCTTGGGTGTCAGCATCTTCAAGGATCTATCCTGGGCTCAACACATAGATGCAATCATGAAGAAGGCTAGGATTTTAAAATGATTCATTATGCCACCAAAGATTCTACAAATTCCTATAGATGTGTGGTGGAAAGCATTCAATTGGTTGCATCATAGACTGGAATGGAGCCTCCAATGTAAAGGATTGCAAGAGAGTGCAAAATATTACAGACTCAGCTAGCTCCATCACAGGGACAACTCTTGCCAACATTTTCAAAAGGAAGTGGCATTCATCACTAAGGATTCTCAACATGCCCTCTTCTCATTACTACCACCAGGGAAGAGGTATACGAGCTTGAAGACCACACTCAGTAATTCAGAAACAGCTTCCTCACTTCCATGATCAGATTGCTGAGAAGTCTATGATCACTACCTTGTTATTCCTTTACTTTTTGCAATATTATAAAATAATTATAATGTAATTACTATAGTTATAAAATATATAATTTACAGTAATTATATATTTTTGCACTTTACTGATGCCCTGACAACAATTTTCATATTGTATAAGTCAATGGGATAATAAATCAGATTCTGATTCTGTAGCAGTTTACAACAGCATTATCAATTTTTGAGTTGCTTTTCCCTCTGACTCTTGAAAGCAACAGAGCTTCCAACAAGCCTTGGACTGAATGAAGTCAAGCAGAAAGGTCCTGAAGAGAGAATTTAGAGAGCTAGGCAGAGAACTGAAAAGTAGAACGTCCAGGGAAGCAATTTCTGGACTGCTGTCTATGCCATGCACCAGTAAGCAGTGAATGATTCGGCAGATGAATGCATGGCAGAGAAAATGGTGAAGAGGACCACTTCTGGGGAAAGTATAACCTGTTCAAAAGGGATATGTTATGCCTGAACTCCAGGGGGATCAACATCCTTGAAGGCAGGTCTCATAAAGCTGTTGGGAAGCTTTAAACTAATTTGGGCAGGGGGATGGGAACCGGAATGATCGGCCTGTTAGTTTACAAACAGATTAAAGATGGTGCTGGTGAATCTCAGTGACTTTGGCTGGTGGCAGATGGAACAAGGAAAACAACCTTGTAAACGATCATCTCAAGCAATAGTCTGTAACTAGCTACTGGCAGCGATGACAGTAGAAAAACAATGGCTGGAGTTTCTGAGAGCAATTCAGAAGGCAAAGAAAAAAAATTATTCTAAAGGCAGGATGACCCAACCATGGCTGACAAGAGAAGTCAAAGCCAACTTAAAAGCAAAAGTGAGGGCTTATAATAGAGTAAAAATTAATGTGAAGATAGAGAGCTGGGAAACATTTAAAAACCAACAGAAGGCAACTAACAAAGCCATAAAAGGGGAAAAGATGAAATATGAAGGTGTGCTAGCCAATAATATCAAAGAGGATAGAAAAAGTTTTTTCAGATATTGAAAGGATAAAAGAGAGGGAAGAGTAGATATCAGACCTCTTGAAAATAATGCTGGAGAGGTAGAAGTGGGGACAAGGAAATGGAGGATGAACTGAATAAGTATTTTGCATCAGCCTTCACCGTGAAAGACACTGGTGTAATGCCAGGCGATCAAGAGTTTCAGGGGGCAGACGTAAGTTCTGTTATCATTACAAGGGAGAAGGTGCTTGGGAAACTGAAAGGTCTGAAGGTAGTTGAGTCACCTGGACCAGATGAGCTACACCCCAGGGTTCTGAAGAAATTATGGAGGCAACAGTAATGAACTTTCAAGATTCAGTAGATTCTGGAATGATTCCAGAAGACTGGAAGATTACAAATGTCACTCCACTCTCCAAGAAGGGAGAGAGGCAGAAAATAAGGGAATTATAGGCCAGTTAGCCTGACAGTGGTTGGAAAGATGTTGGAATCGATTGTTAAGGATGAGATTTTGGGGTACTTGGAGGTACATGATAAAGTAAGGCAAAGTCAGTATGGTTTCTTTAAGGGAAATTCTTGTCTGACAAATTCATTGGAATTCTTTGAGGAAATAACAAGCAGGACAGACAAAGAAGAATCAGTGGATGTTGTGTACTAATATTTTCAGAAGGCAAGTACGCAAGGTGCCACGCAAGGGGCTGCTTAACAAGATAAGAACCCATGGTATTAAAGGAAAGATACTATAATGGATGGATGATTGGCAGGAGGCAGAGAGTGGGAATAAAGGGAGCCTTTTCTGGTTGGCTGCCAGTGACTAATGGTGTTCTGCTGGGTCGGTGTTGGGACCACTTCTTTTTACTTTATATGGCAATGATTTGGATGATGAAATTAATGGCTTTGCGACCAAGGTTGTGGATAATACGAAGAGAGGTGGAGGCGCAGTTGTACTGAGGAAACAGGGAGGCTGCAGAAGGACTTAGATAGATTATGAGAAGGGGCAAAAATGTGGCAGATGGAATATAGCGTAGGGAAGGGTATGGTCATGCACTTTGTTAGAGAAATAATAGCATAGATTATTTTCTAAATAAGCAGAAAATTCAGAAACTCGCGATGCAAAAGGATTTAGGAGTCCTCATGCAGGATCACCTAAAGGTTAGTTTCCTGGCTGAGTTGGTGTTGAGGAAGGCAAATGCATCTTTAGCATTCAGTTAGAGAGGAGTAGGATATAAAAGCAAGGATGTAATGCTGACAATTTATAAATCACTAGTGAGGCATCAATTGGTGTATTGCGAGCAGTTTCAGCCACTTACCTAAGAACAAATGTGCTGAGATTGAAGAGAGTTCAGATGTGGTTCATGAGAATGATTCCAGGAATGAAAGCGTTATCGTATGAAGAATGATTGCTGGAATTTAGAAGAATGAAGGGTGATCTCACTGAAACCTATCAAAAGTTGAAAGGCCTGGATAGAGTAATGTGGAGAGAATGTTTCCTATGGTGGGAGAGTCTAGGACAAGAGGGCAGAGCCTAAGAGTAAAGAGAAATCCCTTTAGAATGGCGATGAGGAGGAATTTCTTTAGCCAGAAGGTAGTGAGCATGGAGGATTCTTTGACACAGGTGGCTGTGGAGGCCAGGTCATTGGGTGTTTTTAAGGTGGAGGTTGAAAGGTTCCTGATTAGTCAGGGTGTTGAAGGCCATGGGGAGAAGGAAGGAGAATGGGGTTGAGAGAGAAGTTGATCAGTCATGCTGAAAAGGTGGAGCAGACTCGATGCCTAATTTTGGTCTTATGGTCTCTCAATTTACATCAGTGGCTGGTACAACAAATATCAATAGTCTCATCAAATATCACAAATCCATTGAATTATAATCAATAAATTAATTGAAGCATCAAAATGAACCTGTTTTCCTGACACACATCTTTTGCACATTTGAAATTGTTTGCATACTACCAAAGCAGGTCAAATGGAGTTAGAGAACACGATGTAAGTCAGGTTTCTTCAGTTCTTCTATATTTATTTTGTATGTCAGATTTCTTGGATGCATGGCATTTTAGACATTCCAAGTGGTTTACTAGCTATCTTTATTTCTCAAGAGAAAAATTTTCCGTTACTATAACAACTGAATGAAAGGTTTGGATTTCTCCTCTTTTATCTGTAGAGCTGAGCTAAGAGCAAAAGTGTTGGCTTGACAAAAATGAAATCAAAAATTACATGAGATCAGTCCAGTTATCTCCATCCTGCTTATGGTAGATAACTATCTGGTGCCATAGTGGAGTGATATGTTATTTTTTGCTTCTCCCTGTGTGACATCCTCCTCCCACATCAATAGTTAACTGAAAGATAGAATGATTGACCAGAGAAAGAAAGCTTTGACACATTTTCCTTATATCAATTCTTCGAGAAAACTTTCTAATTAGTCCTTTGCAGGCAGGGAATTAGCTAGCTCTTTTTCAGTTGCAGTAAATCTGGATTTTCTGTTTAATCATCCTTTTGCCGTTGGAAATAGTTACAACTCTTTTACTTAGTCAGAAAGGTCCATAAGTTTCTGCTCTTCTGTGAAATCTCCCTTTGGCTTTCTGTGGATTAATCCTGGTTTCCCTAGTCGTCTCACATAACCAACATCCTACTTGCCTGGTATCATTTTACCATCTCCAAAATCTTGATTCTTTTCTAAAATGTAGGATTCAAAATTTGGCTCCAATATCCCATCTTTGAAGTATCATTGAACAATGTCATTAATCTCTATTCTCCTCTTCCCTGGAAAACCATTGGTAATAAGAATGGCTTGTTTCCACCTCCGTGTTTTGGATTCTGAGGTACACATTGAGGGCCCCATGGACATGGACAGGAGGTGCAAGGTCAGGTGATTGAGTAGTTTAGAAAGGGTGGCACTCTTTCCACTGCATTGCTGAGTTTCTGTGTGCTCTCATTGCACTCGACCAAAATGTGTTCTCTGAAGGCAAATGGTCCAGGAAAACAGACTTCTGTGGGTCTCCAGGTCTGTGGAAGATGCCTCAAAACACTTTCTGGTTCATGCAGTCAAAGGTTTGGGTGAGGTCAAAAAATATTTGTTGCTGCTCCTTGCATTTCCCTAGGAGTTGCTATGTTACGAAGACAACAGAGCAAATTCAGATGTACCAAAATGGATTAAATTTACACTGTGATTCAGGAAGCAGATCTTCAGCTACATGTTGGAGTTAATAGTAAAGGGCCCTGATGATGACTTCTACTGACACATCCAGCAGGCAGCCTCTACATTACCACAAATGTATTTCTTTCCCTTCCTGAATGTGCTTTGAAAATTTCCTGAATCAATGTGCGAGTCCACGAGACCACTGGAGGCCTGATGTGGAGTTGGAGGTGTGTGTGTGTGCGCGAGTGTGAGTGTGAGTGTGTGTATGAGTGTGAGTGTGTGTGTGTGTGTGTGTGTGTGTGTGTGTGTGCGTGCGTGTGTGCGTGTGAGTGAGTGTGCATGTGTGCGTGTGTGTGGGAGAGTGTGTGTGTGAGTGAGTGTGTGTGTGTGCGTGTGAGTGAGTGTGCATGTGTGTGGGAGTGTGTGTGTGAGAGTGGGAGTGTGTGTGTGTGTGTGTGTGTGTGTGTGAGTGTGAGTGTGTGTGTGTGTGTGTGTGTGTGTGTGTGTGTGTGTGTGCATGTGTGCGTGTGAGTGAGTGTGCATGTGTGCGTGTGTGTGGGAGAGTGTGTGTGTGAGTGAGTGTGTGTGTGTGCGTGTGAGTGAGTGTGCATGTGTGTGGGAGTGTGTGTGTGAGAGTGGGAGTGGGAGTGTGTGTGTGTGTGTGTGTGTGTGTGTGTGTGAGTGTGAGTGTGTGTGTGTGTGTGTGTGTGTGTGTGAGTGAGTGTGCATGTGTGCGTGTGTGTGGGAGAGTGTGTGTGTATGTGTGTGTGTGTGTAAGGAAAAGGTTCTTTTTTTGCCACTGTTGTTTTGTTGTGTTCGTTGTTGTTCTGCCAAACATTGTGGACATTGGGGTCAGAATGTGTGCAACACTCATGAGCTGTCGCCAGCACATCCTTACACTATGTTGGTTGTTCATGCAAGCAACACATTTCACAATATGTTTCGATGCACATATGATAAATAAATCAATCTGTATCTAGAATCTGATCTATAGGGACAAAAGTGGAAAGTCGAAGAGTCCCTGACATATTTTTCTCATTTGAATGATGCCATCTGTATTTTTATTTTGTTTAGTTCTTTTTTACTTAGAGATACAACATGAAATATCCCATCTGCCCAACGAGTCACACCTACCATCAACCCAACTATTTAATCCTTGCCTAATCATAGAACAATTTCACAGATCGTTAAGAGCACCAAATTTCTTGGTGTTCTCCTGGTGGAGAATCTCACCTGGTTCCTCAACACCAGCTCCATAGCAAAGAAAGCCCAACAGCGTCTCTACTTTCTGAGAAGGCTGAGGAAAGTCCATCTCCCATCCCCCATCCTCATCACATTCTACAGGGGTTGTATTGAGAGCATCCTGAGCAGCTGCATCACTGCCTGGTTCAGAAATTGCACCATCTCGGATCACAAAACCCTGCAGTGGATAGTGAGATCAGTTGAGAAAATCATCGGGGTCTCTCTTCCCGCCATTACAGACATTTACAACACACACTGCATCCGCAAAACAAACAGCATTATGAAAGAACCCATGCACCCCTCATACAAACTCTTCTCCCTCCTTCCATCTGGGAAAAGGCACTGAAGCATTCAGGCTCTCATAACCAGACTATGCAAAGTTTCTTCTCTCAAGCCATCAGACTCCTCAATACCCAGAGCCTAGACTGACACTAACCTACTGCCCTCTACTGTGCCTATTGTCTTTATTGTACTGCCTGCACTGTTTTGTGCACTTTATGCAATCCTGTGTAGGTCTGTAATCTAGTGTAGTTTTTGTGTTGTTTTACGTGGTTTCAGTATAATTTTTTGTATTGTTTTATGTAGCACCATGGTCCTGAAATTTGTTGTCTCATTTTTACTATGTACTGTACCAGCAGTTATGGTCGAAACGACAATAAAAAGTGACTTGACTTGGTTTGAAATTTACCATTAATTACAAACCTTTGGACCGTGAGTAGAAAACGGAGCATCCTGAGGAAAACCACGTGGTCATAGGAAGAACATACTGATTGCTTAAGGTGAAGCTGGAAATACGATCCAGGCTCCAATGCCCTGAGCTGTAATGTTTTTGAGGTAACAGCCCAAGCTTTCTAAAGTTTTGTTACTTTGTGGTTCGCATATAACCTTTTCAACTGCTAGGCAATGAAGGGGGATTGTTAAGGCTGAGGAAGTTTTCAAGATATTCCTTCTGGTGTGGGTTAACTACCTTTCTGCTATTGAGGGATTCTTTTCTGCTATTTTACAAATGCTAATTATGGAGAGTTGTAGGGAAATCCTGGATGCTATGGACACCTTCTGGCTTCTTTTGTTTGGAACTGCTTTCTAAGAACAGCTGCATTTCCAAGGTGCTTGAAATCTTCAACACTTTCTCATGAAATGTGCATGTTGTCATAATTGTTTGTGACCCTGGAAATAATGTGTAGCTCAGGTTGGGTTGAGTTGTTCTCCGATCTTGGCAATCCATTTGCAAACGTTTCATCACCATACAAGGAGATATCATCGGTGTGCTCTTCATTTTTTTATATATACTGATGATGTCTCCACTTATAGTGATGAAACCTTTGGAAACGGATTGCGAAGATCAGAGAACAGCTCAGCCCAACCATTTGTGACCCTGCTAATGAACATAACTGAGTATATTAGACATTGATTATTCCAACAGTACCTATCATGGCATGGATAAGGTGCACAAACTTGTTGATGATGTAATCTAATAGGTGGCAATGCCACTCAAAGGACACCATGCAGTGAATATGCACACATTTTAGACCATGAACCTGTTCTATTCAAACCTTGCTCTAATTCTCTTCCCCTCTGTGACAACAGTAGCGTGAGCTAGAAATCATAGAGGCCGAAGTAATTATTTCCGAGGTTGAATGGAGCCCGTGGGCAACACCAGTGGTCCTAGTAGCCAAGAAGAATGGGTCTGTCGGAATTTGTGGAGATTTTAAGATTACCATCTTCTTCTTTGTAGCCCCCAGCTAGCCTCAGGCTCGCTCAGCTTGCTTCTGTCCTGGATAATCAGCTTGTGTGGATGCTGTGCGATGTCCCCACCCCGTCAAATAACAGACAGTACACCATGTGCGATTAAATGATTACACTTTATAGGTATTACTAGAACTAAGTGATCAATAATGATACAGTATAAGAATTGAAAATACACGTGGACTAAGATGTTAACTGTCCTGTGCTATCATCAGTTGATCTGCCACCTGTCTTCAGGAGTTTCGGCCGCTTATGATCAAGATTCCCTCGAAGTGGTGGGCCAGCAGTTCTAAAGCATCACCTCCCACTGATGAGCTTAAAAACTTGACATCTACCTCGATCAGAGTTGTTGGTCGTTTCCATCCAACAGATAGTCTACTTTTCAGGTATCTATACAGCTACTGAAGAGTATATATGAAGGAAAAGAAAATAAGGAAAAGGCGCCACTTATCAAAATCCAAACTTATCAACCATTGGAGCTCAATTAATGAAGTCTTCTGGCCACCATTCGATCCCCTCCGAACTCCTCGACTCGCAGCTCAGGACCACCCGCAGTGATCAACCAAGCACCCCCGGCATGTCTGTCTTCATCTCCTCTCCTTACCGAACCTCCTGGCCTCGGACCCCCGCTCAGGGTCCGTTCCGTCACCCAGCTTACAGCATCGCATCCTCTCTCTCTCTCACCCCCTCGCGCCAACTGCCCCAAAAGCCAGCCAACAATAGCTTACAGACTCAGAAGAGAGAGAACGTTAATCCCAATTGGTTAGCAAACAAATACAATTCTCGTTGTCAGTAAATTTTAACCCAAACAAGCTTCCAGCACTCTCTCATAACAAAGAAGCATTCCTACTTTTAACAAAACAAAGAAGCCATTTTGATTAACATATGCAGTAACAAAGAAAAAGAAGAAACCCCCCCTTTACACTCTCCCCCCACCAAATAAAAGTCATGTCCTCATGACTGTTAAATAACTCACCCACTCTTCCTGCCAACACAAACCCTAACCCAGGCACAAACAGTGACATTGCTCCCCAAACAGTAACCCTCATGCCCTGTTCCTCAGGCACTACATAGGTCAACTTATCTGGGAGTTCCATAACCCTCCTAGACCTCCGTACCCCCCTCACCTAAACCCTCCAGGCTCAGACACAACTGGGGATACCTTGGGCCCGCTACCAACTCCTCTCTCAGCCTCTCACTCATGCCCCCACTGCACACAGCTAACCCTCCCCACTACACCTGACTCAGTGGGAGAAGGGCCAAAGGTCTCTTCCTCAATCGAGGGAAAGTCAGCAAAAGGCAGCATGTACCACACATCCAGCACATCATCCTTCGAATCCATATTCTTCCTCATTTTTGTGATCGGTAGCTGCTGTTTGATCTTCTCCAAGTGGAAGCACGTGGCCTGCACTGCCCCTGCAATCAAAACATCAGCTTCTCCTCTGGCTCCTCCAATTCTCACCACATTCTCAGCTGTTCTGACTCACGCTTCATGTTCATCTCCACTTGGGACGCAGTTACTCCACCAGCTTCTTGCACCCTGACCTGAAAAGTAGCAGTTAAAGATAGGTCAGCCTCCAGTTCAGTGTTCACTGAACTTATCTCCAGCCTTTTCTCCCAGATCAACTTTCAGGCTTTGCACTTCATTTGAACTGTCGATGGTCATCTTTAGGTTCCCTTTAAGCTTCTGCTTCCTTCTTCTGAGATCTGTCCGCAATTGCTTCACCTCCGCAAACTCCCCCCTCCAGGCTCTTGGTTTGCTGTTACTCTTAGCCAGACAATTTTCTTCGTCTTCTCCTACTTGAAAGTCTTCCAACTGGTTCTGGATCATTGTCTCCAGTCTCCGCGCCTTCACTTCAAACTTGATTCTGTAGAGACAGTCACTCACGGGCTGCGACCTCTGCCAGCCCTGGCACGTGTCCAGAGAAAGCTTTAGCTCTTTAGTTCTCAGCCGCTCCTGCAACAGCCTCGCTTCACATTCTCCCGAGGCAAATCCAAATACCAGGAGGTCATCCACAAACATCAAAACTCCAAACACCTCCACATCCCCCATGGTCTTCCACATGCCCCGTGGGAAGGTTGCAAGGGGTCTGGATATGCCCTGTGGCATCTTTTCAGACCGGAAGAATCCTAGGGGACCTATAATGGCCACCTTCTCCTTGTCGGCCTTACTCACTGGGGTCTGGCAACATCCCTTCCTCAGATCGTCCTCTTCGGCCCTCTGGGCCATATTCTGATCAATGACAGTCCACCTCTTCAGCGCACTATAATCCACACAAATGCTGCCTACGTCTCCCACAGCTGTATGGCCCAGTCGCCGCGACCTCTCTCTCACCGAGGTGTCTTCAGCGGTCAACTCCCCTCCCTCGTGGTATCTCGGAGCGTCCACTAAGAGGGTCTCACTCTCAGACACTTTCCCCAGGCCATACAACCACCAGCTCTCGTTTAAATTTGGTACGGGCCCAATGCTACTACACACGTCCGTACAAGTAGCTCAAAATTCTGGGTGCATCGATAATGCTTCCAAACAGCACTCACCTACCTCCTCTGGGCAGGCCCCTAAGCAAACAAGCTTCCAGCACTCTCTCATAACAAAGAAGCATTCCTACTTTTAACAAAACAAAGAAACCATTTTGATTAACATACGCAGTAACAAAGAAAAAGAAGAAACTCCCTTTGTATCTTCCTCTTACAGAAACATCATCAGTGATGTTAATTGAGTCGTCAGGTGTTTTGGGTCTTTCAACATCGTACACCCTCACCCAGGTGCCATGACCAGGGTTAATCAGACCTCGGCCTGTGCCCTAGCAGCAACCCACGGATCTGCCCTCTTTATCCAGAGCCATCTTGACACTTTCTCTGCTGCATCTGTGGTGGTAGAAATGGCTCTCTTTCCTCTCTCTCCTGTGATTCCAAGTACATAAAAACATAGAAAACCTACAGCACAATACAGGCCTTTTGGCCCACAAAGTTGTGCCAAACATGTCCCCACCTCAGAAATTACTAGGCTTACCTGTAGCCTTCTATTTTACTAAGCTCATGTACCTATCTAAAAGCCTCTTAAAAGACTCTGTCGTATCTACCTCCACAACCGTTGCCGGCAGCCCATTCCACGCACTCACCACTCTCTGTGTAAAAAACTTAACCCTGCCATCTCCTCTGTACCTACTCCCCAGCACCTTAAACCTGTGTCATCTTGTGGCAGCCATTTTAACCCTGGGCAAAAGCCTCTGACTATCCACGCGATCAATGCCTCTCATCATCTTGTACACCTCTATCAGGACACCTCTCATCCTCCTTCACTCCAAGGAGAAAAGGCTGAGTGCAGTGTATACTTTGCAGAGTGACTAGCCTGCAAAGCCATGACACCAGACCTCCACGGGCCAACACTTTGCCCTCAAGCCTCTCCTTTGGCAGTTGTTCTTCAGATCTTCATACTTGGCTCTTTTCCACTCGTAGGCCTCCTCCATGCGTTGTTCCAACAGCACGGTAAGCTCAAGCATAAGAAGGTGCTTCGATGAGTCGGACCACAACACAATGTTGGGCTGCAATGTAGTCTCTGTGATGTGGGGAGGAAACTGCAGCTGTTTTACCAGGTCTGCTTTTAGCTTCCAGTCCTGTGCAGTGAATTGCAACCCGGCTGCTTTCTGCTGTTCCCCTCTTTGACAAAGCAGATGGTATTGTTGACTGGAATTGTTTTCTGGCAGTTGTTAAGGATGCTGCAGAGTGTCTCAGCAATTGACTGGAGGACCTGGTCATGCCACCACCGATAACGGCCATCAGCAAGAGCTCTGGGACAGCAGCTCAGATTATGCTCTAGTGTACCAGTCTTCTCACAGAGGGGGCAAGCTGGTCATTCTGCAAGGCCCCAGCAGAGCAGGTAGATGGGCTAGGGAGGGTAAGGAACTTGATGTGGTGTGGATCCACCTTCCAGAGGTTGTTCCACATGATCTTTCGCTTGATCACCTGTTCCCATTTGGTCCAGGCTCCTTGCTGTTTCATTGCCACTGCTCTGCTGGTCCTCTCCTCCTCCACAGCTGCCCTTACTTCATTCTGGACCAGTTCTTGTCACTCTTTCCCCTGCACTTTGTCAAAATGGGGGAATTCAAGGCTTCCAAGTCCAACTCTTTCCTTGGCGACTGCCCCCACCAGCGCTTCATGGCGCAGTGGCACCTCAGCTTCTTCCACTGCAGCCTCGGTTCTCCACTTTCTTCCAGCTCTCTCTGCCACTCTCACTCCAGCAACCCCTGGATCTGAAGATTCCCGGTACTGCTCGCAAAACCTTGAACTCCTCCTCGATGGATTTCAGGGGTAGCCTCAGTTTGCATTTATTCTCGTACAGAGCAATGCTGCTGATGTTCCTTGGTAACCCAGCCATCTTTGCAGGAACCAGCTGATGTCCCTCTCTAATTCAGCAACAGTGGAAATTGGAAACTCATAGAGAAGCAGTGGCCAGAGGATTGATTCTTGGTAGTATACCGTGCTGGTAAATCCATGCCTTAAACCACCCTGGAAGGCCAGACCTGTCAACCTCTTGCAACCATTGTTCAAACTCCCCACAGGTGTTCCTTACTGCCACCTTATCTCTGAGTGTTGCATCAAACAACTTCACAAGACTTTTAACAGGGTTCTCTGTGATGGTAGGAATTGGAATGTCCTCAATAGAGATACAAAATTTCTCCTGCACACTCTCCCCTTCTTCAGCGCTACAGATCTTGATTTTGCAGGCTTAAAAGACATCCTTGCCCAGCTCATCAACATTTCCAGCCTAGCATCTGGCACTGACTCCGTAGTGATAGATCATCCATGAAGGCTCATATTGGTGGTTGGCGGATCCCAGATCTTGATTTCTGGCCTCAACACTCTGGCTCTGCAGATCTTACCAGCATATTCATTGCCAGGGCGAAAAGGATGACTGAGATGGTGCAGCCTGTGTTGATACCAATCTCCAGCCTGCACCAGTCTGATGTTATTGGCCCTGTTGAGACTCTCAGGTGGAACTCTGTGTAGTAGTCCATAAGGAGGCCTCTGATTCCTTCAGGAACATGGTGCCTCTTCAGAGCTTCTTCAACAACCTTGTGGGTGATTGATCCATAGGCATTGGCCAAATCCAACCACTAAACCCCTAAGTCACTCTAATTCTCTCTGGCCTCTCTCAGGAGCTGTGTGATGACTCCAGTGTGCTCCAAGCAGCCTGGTACCCTTGGAACACCACCCATCTAGACGGAGGTGTCGATGTAATTGTTCCACAGGAATTACTCTGTTAGGCGCTTTGCCAACACACTGAAGAAAATCTTCCCTTCAACACTCAGTATCAACCTAGTACTGAAAGCAGATCAATGTCCGCTGCCCAGGATAACGGATATCTTTGCAAATCTTTCTGAAGGCAAACACTCTGCAAAGTGGACAGCTAAGGGTTACCTACAAATGAAGATCGAAGATGAGTTCTCAGTGTTTTTCATCATAAACACTCACAAAGGGCTTTATTGCTATAGTAGGCTTATTTTTGGAGTAGCCTCAGCACCTGCACTTCGGCAGGAAGCTATGACACAAGGACTACACAAGTGTGCTGAGAAAATTCAAGCAGTGGTGGATAACTCGAGGCCAAAGGGTGTGTCACAGTTGCGGCCCTTTTTATGATTTGTCAACTACAATAACAAGTCCTGACAAATCTGGCTACCATGCTCCACCCCTTGAACTCATTGCTAGAAATTGAGAAGAAAAGGCAATGGACAAAGCATTGTGAGTTAGCTTTCAAAAAGGTACAGGAAATGGTGACGTCAGACACTGTACTCACACATCGTGATCCATATCATCCAGTGAAGCTTGTCTGGTGATTCCTTGCCTTATGGTATAGATGCAGTCATGTCACATGTTATGCATGATTTACGTGAACACCCCTTAGCCTTTGCATCATGTTCCCTTAATGCTGCAGAGAAATTACTCATGGGTTGACAGAAAGGCCTCGAGTCTCATTTGAGGTGTAAAACAGTTCAACCAGTACTTGTATGGGGAAGAGTTTACTCTCATTACTGATCATCAACTACTCATATCCATTTTCAATCCACAGAAGGGTGTTCCACGAACAGCACAAATACAGAAATGGCCTCTGTTTCTTGGAAGACACAATTACAAGATGAATTCAAGAGAATGACTAATCATGGGAATGCTGATACATTGTCCTTTTCAGTGTTGGAAATGGAAATAACAGAAACATTTACAAAAATGGACATATTCTCCCTAACATATTCTCCCTCCTCTTGACGTATTCTCCCTAACACAATTTAAGTCGCCCTGTTACTGCAGAGATGATCCAAAAGGAAACCAGAAAAGACCCCACACTGTCTCAAGACTACACAGCCACCTAAAATAGCTGGAATGTGCAGTCCCCCAATTTTTACCAGCCCCAGGATGGACTTGCCCTTCGTGGAGATTGCCTTATGTGGAGATTGAGAGTTGTTGTACCATCCAAGCCAAGAGCTAAAGTGTTGGAGGAGCCATATGCCGGTGATCTAGATATGCTCAAACCGAAAGCATTGGCTCAGCAGATTGAGCAGATCACTGTACATTATTCGGGATGCCAACACGTCCAGAAGATGCCGAGAACAGCAACTCTCCATCTCTTGGAATGGCCTGCATTGCCCTGGCAGAGGATTCCTGTGAATTGTACTGGTGCATTCGTGGGCACAATTTTCTTGCTAGGAGTGGATACAGCTACAAAGTAACCTGAAGTGTTCCCAAAGGCCTCCACTACAGCCTGGCACACTGTTAGTGTGTTGAGAAGCCTCTTCACAAAGCTTGGTGCACCAGAGCACTTAGTCAGTGACAATGGACCACAGTTTGCAGCAGTACACTTCCAGTCATTCCCAAAAACAAATGCAATCAGACAGATTACAGCTGCACCATACCACCCAGCTACAAACGGCTTGGCAGTTAGATTTGTCCAGAACCTAAAGAATGCTCTGTGAGCCTCGTCAGGAGAATACACCACAGCGACAAGGAACCAGATGCACGTCAACTTACTCCTTGCATATCACAAAGTAGCACACTCCACAATCAGCAACTCACCAGCTGTGCTGTCCCTGGGTCATCCCTTGTGTTCGCGCTTGGATCTCCTCAAACCCAGTCTCAGAAGGAGTGTGGACAACAAACAGCTGAGACAAATTGAGGGCTCCTTGAACAAGGAGGTTCAATGCTTCACTGCTGGACAAGCAGTCCTGGCAAGGAACTACAGAGGTGATCAAAAGCGGGTACTTGGAAAGATTAAGGACAGAACTGGACAAAGTGGAGATTGAGTCTGATATCAATTGACTTCTTACCTACTTCACTTCTGTCGGCTGATTAATGTTAGATGCCACATTGTTATCAGTAGAATGGTAATGGCTGCCTTATTTGCCTCTAGTAGCAAGGTCACAGAAGTACATTGGAAAACACATAAAGTGAAGAGCTCATCTCTGTTCAATTGTTTTCTTGTTTAGTTATGCTGTTAATTTAAAATATTACCCTTTCTCTTTCCTTTTGTTTCAATTCCATTAGTCTCAGGTTTTGAATGCCACTCACAAAGTTAGCTTTTTTATTCCGTTTCCAGGTTGTCATGGGGAGCTGGTGGTATTTCTTCTACCTGAATTACAAGTGGTTGATACCAATGCAAAGCACTTCAGAACACAGTTCAGTGCCAGCCACGTAAGTGTGTGAATCAGCGCCCAAAATCAAGGCAAGTAAAGATGGCAGTAAGAGATTAATGATTTTTTTGTATATTTTCTGCACACCAGATGTTTTTGCTATTCATTTTTCTATTTTTTAAATTGAGCTAGATTACCATGGAAGGCAAGGAGCTCTGAGCAGCGGCTGCTCTCTAGGGTGTAGGTTATTGGTACACCACACCACTCTTATCTGAAAATTAAAGACTTGAGCACATGAGTGAACCTGTTATCTGGCTCTCCCAAGCTCTGTAATTGCTTATCAAGATTCTCTGGTTGCCTTCCCAAGTGTTTCTTAACATCAAATTTTACTCCTGTTCCTGTATGTTGAAGAGCAGTAGCTGGCTCCCAGTTCTCCAGTACTTCTTCCAAGTTTTGGATTACCTTTAGACTGGTGCCTCTCTGATCTCCCAAAGTACGTAAGGGTGAATAACATCTGCTTTGAATTATTTTACAATTTTAGTTATGCTGCTTTTGAGATTTGTTTTCTTCATTTCTACCCTAGCAATATACATATTAATTTTTTGTGCATAATGAGCTATTTAATCATCCGTAAAAACTAAGACGAGGCTTCTGTTAAACATGGCTGTGATTTCACTATCATCATCTGTTAATCTTGCTTATCTTTCAGGTCACCTAGCCCTACTTTAATTGTCACAACACTTATACTATCATAGAAAGCTTCATTCATCTTTTTATATTCCTTTACTTGATTTTTTTAACTGCCTTTGTCTTTGGGGTATTTTTTATATTTCAAGTTTCCTAATGATGATTTACTCGTGGTATTTAGATATTTATTATATCCTTCCCTTTAAACTCAATCTTTCCTTTAGTTCTTTGTTCATCCAGCCTCTCATAATTCAATTACTTGTTTTTGCAATCTAGTGCAACACTATTGATTACCTTTTCAGAACTCGTCCCATTTTTCTCTCAATTTGGTTCTCAAGGTTTTCTCCCAGGTTTCACACTTACTAGTTTTCATCCTCAATTCCTAATAATTTGCCCTTTTCCATTGCTCAGACTGCAAATTCCCAAACTTCTACCACTCTCAGTCTGAATTTTAGCAGTCAAAGATAAGGACTTCAGCTTGATGGAGTTGCTGCCCTGTACACAGCCTGTCACTTCTTTAAATACAAAATTGTGAGACTACTGAAAGCAGAGGAGAAGGCAGTGTGCATGATGGAGGTAGTGTGTCAAGGGTGTTGGAGCTGGCAAGGGATAATCCTTTGGAAGTGTAACCCAGCAGAATGGAAGATGAAGGTGAGAAAAACCGATTGTGGTTCTGGGAGGTAGACTACAACAAAAGAATGGGATTTATTTATTTATCTATCTATCTGTCTATTTATTTGCCTGTTTACTTATTTATTATTTAGAAATACAGCCCATCCAGCCCACTGAGTCCATGCCCCCCAATTACCCCCATGTGACCAAGTAACCTACTAAACTGTACGTCCTTGGAACGTGGGAGGAGTCCAGAGCACTGGGAGGAAACCTGCGCAGTCACACTGAGAGCATACAAAATCCTCGCAGACTGCATCGAAATGAGCCTGGATTGCTGGCTCTGTAATAGCATTACGCGGACCGCTACGTCACAGAGCTGCCCGGTCATCTGCAAATGCAAGCACGTACAAATCAATGATCACAAAGCATTTAATACATTCCATCTGTATAGCATCTATTGTCAGAAAAAAAAATCAACTTTGTGTATTTTCTTTGTAACTGTCTACTCAGTGTCTTGGATGTCCCAACAGCTAGACTGGTCGAGCTGCTCCACTGACTTCCACAAGTTAGGGTCTCAGATGGCCTTGCTGACTGCTGCAGGATAGATCATTGAGGTATTGTGACACCCTCAAAGTCCTTGGCAACTGAGAGCTTTAGAGTGATGAAGGATGGGGGATTACATAGTAGAAGTCAAAGTTTCCAGTAAGAACTCATACATTGGATCCTTAATGTGCAGATGGCCTTTCTCTCCATGCAGAAAGGTTCACTCAAGATTGGAGCTTGAAACTGCCCATCCCCACCCCCATAGATGTCTACAGCAAGCATTCAGCAGGCTAGATATTGCTACAAGCATCTTCATAGGCAGGCTCATCAGATTTCACCTGCCTGGTCATAGAAGTCAGCTAAGTCCCCCAAAACAGAATTGCTATGCAACTTTGTCTTTTGGAGAGTCCATTGATTCCTCCCTAGAAATTCCCTATGTGTATAGTTCTCACTCCCTGACAAGTACAATCAATGGTCCAAGCTGAGACCCTTTGGTAGGACTGGTGAAGTGTCTCGGCCCGAAACGTCAACCGTACTTTTTTTCATAGATGCTGCCTGGCCTGCTGAGTTCCTCCAGCATTTTGTGTGTGTTGTTTGGATTTCCAGTAATTCTCTTGTTTGTGAGTTGTTGAGTATAGTTATCCTGTTATTCAAAACGCTGATGGCTGAGGGGTAGTAACTGTTTTTGCACCTGCTGGTGCAAGTCCTGAGCCTCTTGCACCTTCTACCTGATGGCAGCAACAAGAAGACAGCAATGACATTGGTAGAAGGGATCTCTAATGATACATGCTGCTTTTCCACGAGAGGTTTCGTGTAGATGTGCTCAATGCTAGGGAGGGCTTAACCTGGGATGCACTGGACCAATTCCACTACTTTTTGTGGGATTTTCTATTCAGAGACATTGGTGTTTCCATACCAGACAGTGATGCAGCCAGTTAATATATTCTCCAAGAATCTCTACAGAAACTCATAAGGAAGTAGAGGATCTGCCATTCTTTCTTCACTATTGCACTTCTGTAAGGGTCCAGGACAGGTCCTCTGAAATAGTAACAAGCAGTAAATTAAAGCTACTAACACTCTCCCCCTTGATCCTCCAAAGAGGACTGGCTCATGGAACTCTGATTTCCCTCTACTGAAGTCTATAACTAGTTCCTTGGTTTTGCTGACATTGAGTAAGAAGTTATTGTTCTGACACTACTCAGAGAGATTTTCAATATGCTGGTTCATCACCACCTTTGATTTGGTCCATGATCGTGGTGTCATCAGCAAACCTGAATGTGGCAGTGGAGCTGTGCTTAGCCACACAGTCACAAGTGTAAAATGAGTAGAGCTGGGGGCTAAGCACATAACATTGTGTTGCACCTGCCAATCCAAACTGACTGGGGCCTACAAGTGAGGAAATCCAGGATCCAGTTGCACAAGGAGGTATTGAGGCCAATATCTTCAAGGTTATTGATGAGTTTCATCACCAACCTGTCAAAGCACGTCATCATTGTGGATGTAAGTGGAACTGGATGGCAGTCATTGAGGCAAGTCACCACACTCATCAGGGGAACAGGTACAATGGAAGCCCGCTTGAAGCAGTTCAAGAAGTTCTTGGAAAAATGGAAGGAATTTGAAAAAGATGGAGGGTTGAGAATGGAAAAGCTCTGTAGCATTTTAAGAATGCCACTGTTGAGGAATTTTTTTTTGTAAAGAGCTGGTCCATCAATTGATACCATTTCTGTCTAACTTCTAGCTGATGTTTTTATTTCTATTATTGTCTTGTGTGATCTTGACGAAGTTTGTGATTCAATAAATGGTTTGCAGGTGGTCATTATGGCATCACCCTAATACCATGGCCCAGAAGGTACACCATTTCTATCACTGGCAAACAGATCTCCAGGACTTCACAGTCTCTCTCAGGGTATTCACCCCTTTCGGCAGAATATTAAGATCAGGATCCATAAACCAAAGTGTCCATTCTCATCCCCGCGTTGCTGTGGCTGCTGTATTTTCCAAGAAGCACAATGTCTTCCAGAAGATGTCAATTAACTTGAGTAGGTGTGCTGGATTTAATATCATCTGATGATTAACTATCACAAACAGCATTTAAAGCACATGTTCTTGACTAAAGTGCAGGCACAAATATTATACATTAAATGCAATTGGTTGAAAACAGTGTGGGTGATCTGCACAGTGACATTTTGTCATATGCTTTTAGAGGTTACTGAATTGGGAGCTCTTTATTTTTTAAGCTCACAGAATGACCATAATGTTCTAATACGATCTACACCTACATATTCAGCCAAGCGGGTGTTTGTTCACAGTTTTTCTAGCCTGTTCCTGATAGTATTATGTCAGATGCCATAATATCCATCTATAGCAGATAATTGATTCAACATACAGATATATAACTGTGTAAAAATATGTCAATGTCAAAAAAGTGACAGAGCTGAGATTAATGATCAGGTATAGAGCAGGGTGGATCAGAGCTCATATGATAGAGTAAGGCTGTGTTTAATATTGGGGATGAGATATTTCAAACTGAATGATTTATTATAAATTAAAATGGGTGACTGTTACTCCAAATAGACAAGATTTTAAAACATTGTTGTTGCTTCCGGCCACAATTTGAGGAGATGTGTAGACCTTTCTGGATAAATGACATACAAGAACAGATTGGGCAGGTTCAAGCTCAATCTGGCTTTCACCTTATGCCTACATCTATGGTATCACCTTGGCTCCACTAGCCTTCTGTGGACTTGCGGTTTAAATCAAATTCCAGGCTTTACTGCCACACCACTAAGGCCCAGAGGTCCAAGGTGATGCCCCTGAAATGCCCAAATGGCTTTATGACTGCTGTCTATAGTTATAGAATTGCTTCTGAATATCTCTAATGACCAAGGACATGTAAAAGTAGTTTAAAGGAATTAAAATAATTTTAAAAATAATTATCTAAAAATCTAAAATATTACATTTACTTAAAGCAAACTTAACTGACATAAACTAATTAAAGCAGTAAGTAAAATAATCTAGCTACCTGCATGTTGAAACTACATTATTTAACAAAGTTCTAAGAGACTTAAGTCGAGATGTGGAGCACAAGACCAGGTCGCCAGCACCTCCCTGTGTTCTACCTCGCAGTGAGCAGAAGTGGTCCTCGTGACGTTGCTGACTTGCACAATGCTATCAGCTGGTGGTAATGCCAAGCTGTGGTTGATGGACAACAGTTGGATATAATCATATAACAATTACAGCACGGAAACAGTCCATCTCGGACTTTCTAGTCCATGCCGAACCGATATATGTTTAGTAGTTGCCTAGATGCTCCAGAGCTGTGTGAAAAGCCAGTGAGGTTCAGTTTGCTCCACACCTGTAGTAGTGGCAGTAGGTGAATTGCAGCAGGTCCAGATTCTTACTTAGACGGTCGTTAATTCTAGCCATGGTCGGCTTCTCGAAGCACTTAATTAATATGTGAACACTGCCAGACGAGAGTAATTGAAACAGTTCTCCCTGCTCTTCATTTCCATTTTTGGATGTTTAGTGGCTCTGTTTGGTGATACCTTTGGAATAAAAAGTATGTTTGTGGCCATGAACATCTTGTTATCGCCTCTGGGTGATCTATTTCCAGGCTGCAGAAAAAATACACCACATTCAAGGTTGGTTGCACTATATTGCTCCCCATCTAACATCACCCTAGTTGAAAAATCACATCTTGTCTTTACTTCCCAGGGGCAAAAATATCTTCTTGTCGACTTTTTGGGAGGACTGACCAATAAACACTAATTTTTGATTACCTTCCTTGTATTTCAAGAACACGTGAAACGATTGCTATCCGAAATTACTGCAATGACATGGCCACACAGAAAATATCTTAGGCCCTATATATGAAGAAGTCTTCTCAAAGTTGAGAGGAACTTGTGCATTTTAAAAATAATTGCTCTGGTTAGCAATAGCCATCAATGACAAACTTTTCAAATGTACCTCACAGTTCCACAATAGCCCCGAGGCAGCTGCTGGTCTGTAGCTGATTTCCACCTCCAGTTGTCCTCCCACTTACGGCCTCAAACTCACATAAGGGTCGACAGGACAAGCTGTCTAACATAAGTGAGCTGTCTCATGAAGTACAATAAGGTCTTACTGTTTGGCCACATTACTGCTATGCAGTTAAGGGTCTAATTTAAAGAGAAAGTAGCACTTTCTGGTTCAGATTTATGCTGTGTGGATGCTAACAGTCACGCACACGAAATCAGTTCATGACCAATCGTTACCCCACATGCACCCTAGCACCTTGAGCAATTTTTTAGGTAGTTAACTGGGGATGTTTAAAAATGCAACTGATGCAACCATACACTGCTGCAAGAGTCCAGATCATCTCTAAATTCCATTCCATGATTAATATTTTAAAGACTCACCAGGCCATATTTTACTGTATGCTTTGCCTCCCATTTGTTAGCTTTGTTAGGGAAAGTACTTCTGCAATCTACATTAATTAAAGACCTGGCCCATGATTAGTGAATTTGAGCAGAAGTTTATCTTGTTTGGTTTGATTGAAATTAGGCCAAGTCTCAAGGAAGCTGGAAGCTTTCCAGTTTCCAAATGGGCATAGATGCCTGCAGCAAGATTGGCCAATTGTATCCATGGATATTTTGTAAAACAGCTGAATACCCATCTGCTGCTGGAGGTTTGTTATTTGGCACTGACTATCACTTGCTTTAATTCTGACATAAATACAGTAGTTCTTCTAATTTTAACACTCTTCAATCAATGTTTATGGAAGCTTAGTTTTAGCAAACAAAAACACACACACATTTGTTTTTAATTGTATCATATAAGCCTAGAACTGACTCTGCGTGATACTGGTTGTGAATACTTAACACGCTTTAACATCTTTATCAAACAACAGACTAAATTATACAAGTGCATTAAACATTCATATATTGTCTCTGTGCAGGCTTGTGTCGATTAGGCTTTTGGCATAGAAGATTAAACTAGAAGCAGTGCCAAAATACTGCAGATTCTGGAAACTGAAAATAATACGAAAAGTACTGAAAGTACTCAGCAATCCAAATAGTATGGGGGAAGAAATTAGCCGTTGGCTGGAAACATTAAATGCATGGCTGTGTACTAACCTCCAACACCGTGCTCCTTTACGGGTTAATTTCCCCTGACGTCAGTGGAATGAGGTGAAGCCACCTGGCAGCCAATACTAATGGGAAAATTTTCCCCTCATTAGGATAGTTACTACATCTAGAAATCCAATTAGTATCAGAATAATAATCAAGTTTATTATCACTCACATACTGTATGTTATGAAATTTGTTGTTTTGCGACAGAAGTAAAGTGCAATACATAAAACATGGCATAAGGTACAATGGGAAATAAGTAAACAATCAAACAAGTAAATAGGTAATATCCATGGGCTCGTGGACTGTTTAGAAATCTGAAGACAGAGAGGAAGAAGCTGTTCCAAAAAGGTTGTGTCAAGAAATGTATAGGATACTTGACCGAGCAGCCGAGAAGATTTAGCAGTGAGAGATAACTTTAACAATAAACTGCAAAATAATAGACAACATGGGGTCAAGAAATATGACAGAGCAGGTACTACGCATGACAAGTAACAGAAGGCTAGCAAGAACTGGTTGAAGCTGGCTGGTTCAATGAGTGAGCAAGGGCTGTGGATGAAAGTTGGGTTTAAATAGGCTGCAGGTGATCAGTTGGAAATGAGTGGCAGGTGAATCCTGTTAGCTGGGTGGAGACTGTGAACTGCTTGCCTGTGCAGGCATGACACACTGAGTATCTCTCTTCAGGCTCTTGAAATATGTAGTGCCTATTTTGAATGTGCAAGTGATGCCAAAATTAATTTAATGGTTAACATTAAGTAAACTATAAATCGGAATTTAAGGACGCAATCCCAGCTACTGCCATTGAACAGAATCAGGACAGCCATCATATCAGTTTGTTAAATCTTTCAAAGTTCAAAGTACATTTATTATCAAAGTATACATTATATATCCTTGAGATTCATTTCCATACACAAGCCACAAAGCAAATAAACTCAAAAAAACTCATTAAAAAAACTGTCTAACACCCAATGTGCAGAGAGAATAAAAAGCAAATTACATAATCAACAAACATAAGTAAATAGCATTTACAACGAAAGTGAGTCCTCAGACATGAAGCCCAGAGCAGGCCATATCTTCAGCCTCAGTTCAGCACAGAGCAGAGTAAATGTTGCAGAACCCACAGACACAAAGCCCAGAGCAGGCCACAGCCTCAGTTCAGTACAGAATGGAGCAAACATTGCAGAGCAGTGCGCAGAACCACCCAACGCTCACCTCTTGTCCCGGCTCACCTCTTGTCCCTCTGGCCCAGCATTCAAACCATCCAAACATCAGTGAGGTGTTTCCTTGTTGTAAGACCCAGGCGCTGTTGCATCGATATGCTCTGGGCCTGGACCCCGCCACCACATTTTGGCCTGTACACAACCTTACCAAGTTGGTCCAGCACTTTGATTAATTAAACCTTGCTCTTGATTTAGTCGATGGACGGGCCTCAAATCTGCCTATCCTTCACTTTGACTTTGCTCCATCCTGCTCACCTCAGCTTTGCCTCAGATATGCCTTGACCTTGACTGGACTTTGCCCCAAATATGCCTCAACTGTCCCCACTTTGCCTCGCACCCGCATGCTTTGACCCTCAACCCTGCCTCGCCTTCACTCACCTCATCGTTGTTTGCGGTGATAGTTTACCATAATTCTTTTTACAGAAAAGTATTATTAATAAAGTATTTAGTTATATTCCTTGGTTAGTTAATCACCAGTAAGTAGTCACTCATCCTTAGCAGCACCATCTTAAGACATTTAGTACTCATTGCAGGCTGTCACATGCCTTCCAATGTCCATAAACTGTGTTTTAGTTTCATTTAGGTACTGACATGCTTTTTCAATCATTAGCTTGCCAGAAGTAACCTACCGTCAAAAGCTTTACTAGCACCATGGCTGGCTGCTCAGAGCGTATTGGAGAACAGGGCAAAGGCATGCTCATCAGTATGGAATCTCCAAATCCTAACCAACTCTTTTTGATGAAAAATGTATTCAGATTCTCCCATCATTGAGATACGCGTGCAGTACTTTGACCACATTCTCAAGCATAGAATGGTCTCTCTATGGGGTTTAAGGTCATATTGAAAAGCAACTTATTCAATAGTGTATTCTTCCAGGTAGCCATAACCAATGTTCCCTCTGATTTTTAGTAGTCAGTGTGTGCAAAACTCTTAAGTTGTGCAATTTTTTTTCCTGTGATAAAAGTATGTGTGCTCTGAATGCACACATGGCACAGTTTATGTAGATTTACAAAATATTGGACATAAAACTGCACAGAATAACAACAAAATAACATAGGTATTTAAGTCACTCAGTTATTTTTTTCTCTCTTCTGTCTTTGGCATTTACCCATTCTTTGTAAACTCTATTTAGACTAATAGAACTTCCATCCAATTGATAGCCTTTGATTCTAATTAACATGCCCAAATGACATTCACCTAAACGGTTTCTCAGCTTGTTTTTGAGTTGACTCATTAAGCTAAAACCTCGCTCACAGTCCACACTAGACGCAAGAAAGGTTCCCCCAATGTCCATCAACTATGGAAGGTCATAAAACTTAATTTTGAAGTACAAATGCCACCATGCAAAGTTTGAAATCAGTTTGGATTCAATATTTTCTTGCACAGAAGATTTGAAATCATTAAACTGTATAACTATTACAGTATTTTCAGCTAGAAAATCATGATATTTTAGACATAAGCCATTAACTTGTTCATCACCAAATGTGGTTTCCAACATGAACACTGTCTGCCAAAGCTGGCTGCCGCCGTGATGCAGCTGTACAAACCGGAACAGGAAAGGTGAGGTGTTGTAAATTAGTGACGTGCATTGTGACTAACTAGTTAACAGAAACATTTAGCTAAAAGATTATTTTCAGTAGGTATAATTATTAATTATTACATTATTTTAGGTAACTAACCTTTCATGCACACATTAAGTTCCTTTGTGCACTGGTTGAAAAACGTGTGTGCACACACGCACACACACAGCTCAGAGGAAACATAGGCCATAACTGATCTCAGCCACTTCTCCCAATCTGATGTTTAACACAGTGACACACATTTCATTTAGGCTCTCAATAAACTCTCAGAGAAATAATTTCATCCGTTTTGATTTCGATGAGGAGCAGATGGCATCTGAAGCACTGGAAATTGCTGGCTTTGTGGCTTCCCAAAATCTCAGGCAGCAATTGACTGTGCTTGTGTGTCCATAAGCACATCTGCTAATAATATTTTTCTTCAACAGGATAGATCCCCACTTTGTCAATACACAGGTAGTTGTGGATCAGTTCCTTATAGTCCCTGCCAAATTCCTGGGAAGCACATTTGAGGTGTACATAACACGGTATATTGTACTGTCTAACAATTATTGCAAGTAATACTGTCCAGAAGGGTGGGCACTATATCTAGGGCTACTTTGTCCTCTCCATCTAGATATAGTATAAACCAAATGGGTACCAGAATTCTTGTGGGAAAAGCCATTGGACTTTTATAATTGAAACTTATCTTCCATTAGTCCAATGATACATTTTAGCCCTACAAGGTCCAAATACTTCATTCTGATGCACTGCCTTCTGCATTAACTGAAAACCCTAACAAGAGGAAGAACTGGAGAGGGGCTCTGGAAACTGAGGACCATGACCCAACTTTGAACTGCAGCAGGACCAGAGAGCAGGAAGCATAAGGTTACCATGGGGTTGACTGGTACACAGCAAATTGTTGAAAACTGCATTCAAATGAATGCATTCAGGTCTTGCTTCAGCATACATATGGGGTAAATTACACCTTTCTGGCCATTTTCGGGATATTTTGTTAAGTATCCAAAGGGATGTTAGTGCTAACAGTTTAGGTCCCCCGAAAAAATGTGACAAACACTACTCACTAGACTAGCACATTAGACACCACAGCAACAGTAATGGTGCAATTTATAAGTGTACAACAGAAGTGGAACTATTAATAGCAACAAGAATGTGGAAAATAGGATTATTTCATTATTGTGGAAACAATAAGATAATGGAGCAATCTTGGGGCCCATCTATATTGATGTATAGAGGGATCTTGGGGTTCATATATCCCTGAAAGTGAAAATGCAAGTCGATAGAGTGGTAAACAAGGTGTGTGATATGCTTTTTTTCATTGGTTAGGACATTGAGTATAATAGCAAGTTATGTTGCAGTTGTATAAAACTTTGGTTAGGCTTCACAAGGAATATTGTATGCATTTAAGATCGTCCTATTATAAGGAGAATATGAAGGCTTTGAGAGTGTTCAGAATTCATTTACCAGGGTACTGTTTGGATTAGACGGTATAAGGAAGGACTGGACAATCTTGGATATTTTTCTTTGAAGTATCAACAGCAGAGGGGAGACCAGAGAGAAGATTACAAACTATTAGAGGTGTAGATAGGGTAGACAACAAGAATCTTTTTCCCAGGATCGAGATGTCAAGCAGTAGAGGGCATAGTTTTAAGGTAATAGGGGGAAAATTAAAAGGGACATGTGGGACAAGTACTTTTACATAGAATGAATAGCAGGCATCTGAAATGTGCAGCTAGAGTTGGTAGGTGAAGTAGATTGGAGTTCAAGAGGCTTCTAGATAGGAACATGAATGTGCAAGGGAGTTCAGGTTATTGTCATTCAACCATATACATGGATACCACCAAATGAAATAACATTCCTCTGGATCAAGCTGCACAACGCAGTACAAATAACACACACACACACACACACACACACGCAACACATAAAGTAATATCACCACAAATAAATTAACAAATAATAAGTTTCTTTTCTGACACAAGGTAAAATGTAAACAGTGTAACACTACTGAAGCTTCATGCGTGATGAGACCTGGGAGATGTCAGGGAGTTCAGTTGTCTGACAACCTGGGGTGAAGCTGTTTCTCATCGTAATAGTTCTTGTCGTAGTGCTACAGTACCTCCTGCCTGGTGGTAGGGGTCAAAGAGATAGAACGGATGAGAGGGATCATTAGCTGAATGGAGGAATATGGATCATTTGCAGGTAGAAAGGATTAGTTTAACTTATTATCATGCTCAGCACATGTTCTAATATATGCTGTATTAAATAAGACATTTCTGTAAGTGTTTATTATGGGTTATTTGAGATAGTTGCCTTGGTGGATGTGACTAAGTAGCCTATATATTCAAGATTCAAGATTGTTTGATATCATTTCCTCTACTCAATTGTAAAAGAGAATGAAATAATTGATTCCCAGATCTGATGCAGCACAAAAAACTCAAAAGATAAAAATGTAGTAATAATAATAATAAACACAACAGATATAAATACATAAGATATTTTATATACATAGTTTGATAGTATGTCCTATACATAAGGTGACTGACAGGAAATAATAAAGTAACATGCACAAAATGCTGGAGGAACTCAGCAGGTCAGGCAGTATCCATGGACATGAGCAGACAGTCAACAGTTCCATAAGACTATAAGATATAGGAGCAGAATTAAGCCATATGGCCCATTGCACCTATTCCGCCATTTCATCATGGCTGATCCATTTCTCTCTCTGCCGCAGTTTCTTGCCTTCTTCCCATATCCCTTCAAGAATCAAGAATCTTTCATCCTCTGCCTTAAATATACACAATGACTTGGTCTTTACAGCTGCCAGCTGACAATAAATTTCATAGATTCTAGCTGAAGAAATTCCTCCTTATCTCCATCCTAAATGGATGTCTGTCTATTCTGAGGCTGTATCCTCTGGTCTTGGACTCTCCCACCATAGGAAACATCCTTCCACATCCACTCTAATGAAGCCTTTCAACATTCGATATGCTTCCAGCTGAGTCCTTTCTTTAGGATTGGAAAGGAAGGGGAAAGATGCCAGAATAAAAAGGTGGGGAGAGGGGAAGGAAAATAGTTAGAAGGTGATGGATGAAGCTATGTGGGTGGGAAAGGTAATGGACTGGAGAGGAAGGAATCTGCTAGGACCTTAAAAGAAAGGGAAGGAGGAGGGGCAGCAGGAAGAGGTGACAGACAGGAGAGAAGAGGTAAAAGGCTGAATAGAAAAAGAGGGGAGAGGGATGGAAGGTTTTTTTTACCAGAAGGAAAAATCAGTATTAATGCCATCAGGTTGGAGGCTACCTAGATGGAATATGAAGTGTTGTTACTTCACCCTGAGGGTACCCTCATCGTGGCACAAGAGAAGGCCAGGACCCACATTTTGGAATGGGAATGGGAATTGGAATTACAATGTTTGGCCACCAGGAAGCTCTGCTTTTGGTGGATGGAGTGGAGGTGATCGACAAAGCAGTCCACCAATTTATGACAGGTCTCTCCAATGTAGAGGAGGCCGCATTAGATACACCAGACACAATAGACAACCCTGGCAGATTCACAGGTGAAGTATTGCATCACCTGGAAGGACTATTTGGGCCCCAGAATGAAGTGAAGGAGGAGGAGAAAGGGCAGGATGAAGCACTTTAGCTGTTTTCAGGTGTAATGCTCCAATTAAGATTTATACTGTTAATGCCGTAGAGTATTCCATTTCAGAGCACCAAACACAAAATGCTAGAGGAACTCAGCAAACCAGGCAGCATCTATGGAAAAAAGTACAGTTGACATTTGGAAAAACAAAGGATTTTCGCCCTGAAACATTGACTGTACTTTTATCCATAGATGCTGCCTGGCCTGCTGAGTTCCTTCAGTGTTTTGTGTGTGTTGCTTAGATTTCCAGCATCTGCAGATTTTTTCTTCTTTGGTTATTTCATTTAGTAGCTTTCTGTAAAACTGTGTGTCCTGCTGGTAGAATGTTTTGGTTTTGGCTAAAGTTAAGTGGCTACGATGTTCAGCTCAGAAATCAGGATGATGGAATTGGGAGAAGGTTCTAGAGAGAGCTGGGTGGAGAGAGATCTGTGACAGGCACTGGTGGGGTTCGTGACCTTTTTGGCAGGGAGATGCAGAGAAGAGAAGATTGGGAGAAGCGACCGTTGGATTCAATCCGACAGGAAGATGAGATTGCAAGGAATGCTTCAAGCGATAAAGGAGTCCAAGACGGGAAGATGATTGGTGATGAGAACTCAGCACCATGAGTAACGGTCACACTCAGCCTTTGGACAATATGAGCTCCAATGCAATGTGCACATTTAGACTGGCTTAATTGTAATAGGCCTTTTCTTTTCTTTCTTTCCTTTCTCTTAATAATTGTTTTATAAAGCTGAAATTAGTAAATACACTTTCTTTATCATTGTACGATCTATTGTTTCTTGCTAACTGATAATTGTGTATGGGCAGTACTTACACAACGTTTGCTCAAATCGGGGTTCCATTAATCGGAATCACCATGTTCCTGTTTGATTGAACCTCAAACCATACCGACCCTAGATGTACATTGTCTATGAAAGGTGACCTCACTGCTGAGGGACGTGGCTGTTAGCAGAGCTAGCCAGCAAAATCAGGTTTGCATACAAGCCCAGTGAGGGGGTACACAAGGATAAGTCCCAGGAGGCAGATTAGTAGGGAGGGAACAGATGGACAAGGGAATCACAGAGGGAGCAATCCCTGCCAAAAGCAGAGAGTGGGCAGGGGTAAGTAAAGATGTGCTTGGTGGTAGGGGGATGTGGAGGATGGTGTGTTGGATGCAGAGGCTTATGGCGTGGCAGGTAAGGACAAGAGGAACTCTATCACTGTTCAGGCAGTGGGAAGATGGGGTGAGCACTGATGTCTGGGAAATGGAGGTGATGTGGGTGAGATCAATGGTGGTAAATAAAGTAGTGGTGGAGTTAGTGGGTGGAGGTGTTGATCAGCCTTATAACTTAGCAAAAGTAACTGGTTTTGAGCCTGGTGGTCCTGGAGTGGATGCTATGTGGCCTCCTCCTTGACAGGAGTGGGACAATAAGCAATCCGTGAGCATGGTAGGTGTCGTAGAGAGGCTGTCAGTAAGCATACTAGTGAATGTCCAGTGCGGCACAAATGGTTTTTGATATGTACCATTATCAGCCATTCAAAGCACTTCGTGAAGATTTGCATCACTGCCACCGGCAGTAGTCGTTTAATTCTGAAAATATTTTGGGACAGAGATGATGGTGGCTGATTTGAAGCACATGGGTACAGCAGCCTGGGTGAGTGAAGTGTTGAAGATGTCCATGATGACAGTGAGTTGGTGTGCACACTCCCTGACTGCTCTGCCCAGGATGTCCTCTGGCCCGGCAGCCTTATGGAAGCTGACTCTCTGCAGTGTCCTTCTCTTATCTACTGCAGTCACAGACAATGGCTGCTCACACCAGGGATCGTTATCAGGCAAGTGTCTCTGGATTTTCTTGTGAGTAGGCAGCCTTGATGCCTAATATGAGGTTTCCTTTGGCTGCTCTGAGAGCTGAAAGACCAGGAGCAATCAGATAAGAGAAAAATACATCTCTGCAGACTTAACTCCCAGAATGATCACACAGTTAGATTCAGAGGCAACGGTACATTTTAAATACTGAAGAGAAACTAATATTCTTATAAGTTAATGGTAACATTTGTTCACCATGAAAATTTTCATGTCACAGGGCAGCTATTCAAAATCAGTTCAACACCTTGAAAATTGCATTGTTCGCTGAGGGACATTGTCACACTGCAGTGTCCTTCGTTTCTTACATGCTTCAGTAATATTTGTTGTTTATTTAAGCTTATACCTTTATATATCGAAGAATATGGAGAATGCTGTGTGTGATATGCAGTGAGCATGATTATGACATACGCAGTGAGCTGTACTAAAGAAGTTCTCAATGATCCGAGCACCGGAATCAATGTTCCAACAGTCCGTTCACCGGCTTGGTATGAACTCTCGCTGCCAAGGATTCCATCTACGATACTGAATTAATTTTGCATGTGCCTTTATGGCAGGAGTAATATTGTTATTTAAGTACATCACCTCCTTCCCTTGCCCAATTTCCTCATAAAATTCATGGGCCAGTTGATGAGGAGGTTGCCCCCGATGCCAATAGCTGGCCCTCAAAACTGGTCTGTGTGGAACAGAGGAGGTATTGATAGCTGATGACGTTAGAAGACCTGTACCAAGAAGCTGGGTATAGACATGTATAACACACTGTCTATAGTCATTTGAACAAATTGATCGTTGAATGAGTGGAAAGCCTGATTTTGAAAAAGAGTGTAGGTCTGTAATAGGGACTATGAGGAATGGGTGAGCACAGCCTAACATTCAACACCCACAAAATCCAGTAAGAGTTCTGCGTCAACCTCTATGCCAAAGGTAATGAACTGCTGACTGCTCACAAATAGTCAATCCGTGACCTGCCAGAACTCCATGTACATATTCAATTGATTCAGCTCCCAGAAGCAATTTTATATAAAAGTCATACCTTGAGTTTCTTTCATTCGCACTGACTACGTTTAAATCACATAACCACATGACAAGTATTCAACAGCCAACCACTACTTTTCCTGGACTCCTGCTGTGCACCAGAAGAAAATTGGCAAGGTATCACCAATGATGAGAGAGTGAATGTAAATTTGAGTAGATGCAATGACCAAACAGATAATCCTTTTGACACATCTACTGATTGTTTTGTTTGCTGTGGTGGAGATATGTCTCTAGCAAAGGACGTGTAAGGCGCTTCTTCCCTCCGCTAGCCACAGGTCATCCTTGGCCAAGGTGTAGCACCTGCTTAGCCCCCTATCAGGGTAATGTGAAGCCATGGGAGCAGGTGGTGGATGATCGTATGAGCAGCTGGTGCAACCACTGACAGTGTCTGAAGAGTATTGATAATGGCTGAAGTCATCCATCTTGTAAAGACATTGCCCAGAAGAAAGCAATGGCAAACCACTACTGTAGAAAAATTTGCCAAGAACTACCATGGTGACAAGACCATGATCATCTATGTCATATGAAACGACATAATGATGATGATGACTGATTTCTTTTTCTATTTATTTCAGTTGAAGTAAAATCAGAAGAAATAAAAACTAAGTTGCTGATTTGCTCCCATACTTTTTTATGTTAGTCATCTAAGCAAGATTCTAACAGCAGTTGACAGACTGCATCGCGAGCAATGATAAACATATAATAATAATTCCAAGATTTATTGGGAAAATCTCAGCAATAAGAGGATCAAAACTTGCAAAGATGTTTAACAAACGTGCATCACATTATAAATCAAATACAGCACTTGAATGGAACACAAAATCTATATTTCCTGGCCCACACTATTGAGGTGTTAATGACTAGTTGGCAGCTCATTAATGCTTTAAATACTGCATGAGAAGTTTGGTGCTCACTAAATAGTACAACCTGTGCTACTCCGAATCACATTTATTATATTCAGTTACAAAATTAAATAGCAATTCCTTATAGGCATGAATTGTCAATTTAATTTTGAGTCCCAGACAACTTTGCTGTTTTGTCAGCTTTGGATATAGCCATTATCAGATCTGACCTAATATGTGGCTATTTGTAAGGATATTATTACATATGCAGAATTTTCATATAAGCCTACACAAAAATATGACTGCTAATTTATCATAGAATTGCCTTGTTATTAAAACTGCAAATTGGAATTTAATTAATTCGAAGCTGCATAGTTTGAAAATATTTGCATGCCATAGTTTCAGTTTTTAGGTTTCCCAGTCAAGTGAGGTAACCAGGAAATAATCTTGAACCAAACGGGATAACTTCACTCAATTTCACTTCTTCCATCATTGAAATGTTCCCACAACCAATGGGCTCATTTTCAAGCACTCTTCATCTCATGTTCTCAATATATATTGCTTATTTCTTTCTTTCTGCATTTGCACAGTTCTGCACATTGGTTGAACACTCAAGTTGGTGTGGTCTTGCATTGATTCTGTTATGGTTATTATTCTATTGATTTAATGAATATGTCTGCAAGAAAATTACACTCGTGGGTAGCATATGGTGACATATAGGTACTTTGTTAATAAATTTACTTTGAACTTTTGAATTTGGGTTCTTAGTTTCGTTCCTTTGGTGTCTCGGTAAATCAGGTAAAGCAGCTAATGACAGAAGACTTCGATGATGTTAAGGAAATATACACCGTGTGACAAAATAGTTATTGAAGACTATACCCTTTCTTTAGGCAAGCTCCAAGTAAATTAATTAAACTGTAAGTAAAGACTCAAAGTAAAATTAGCAATTGGGGTCTTCTGGGGTCAAAGCAAAGTAATGGCTGATTTTCATACATGCTAGAACTAGATTGCCTTGCTTTTAGTTCTTCATCTGTACTAATCCCAATGATTTTAAGATGAGGCACACATGGTGATTCTGGTGATTTATGGTGATTAGCGCACATGGAGATGAAAAATTTTAATTACATTTTATACGGTACTGTGATGTATTTTCAGCATGCTTTGCATTATACTCAAAGTGCTGATAATCTCTAACCACAATGATATCTTCAAATCCAGGCTGTGTACTTTATTCTACTCTAACAGGAAGAAAAATCAATTAGCCTTTGCAAATTTCATTACCATCTGTAAGCACATTAATTATTTACATATTATACATACATACACTTCAGCGCTTTCCCTCTTTGAATGCGGGTTCTTGAACATTCCTGGTATGTACATACATTCATTACAAATGCAGTCTACTGCCTGGATTCCCTCACTGGTTTAACCTCTCAATTGTGTGCTTGTTTTTGATATTAGTGTTTTGAACTGAAATGCTTGAAACTTCTTGGCATGACTCATTGCCATTATGTGATTCATCAACAGTAGTTCACTGTATGTCAACATCACGAATAGATCACAATCACACATCTCTTCAGTATCTTCATACTGAGTGTAATAGAGCAGAACTCTTCATGTGTGTAGATAGGGGAGATATATATATCTGGCTGTCCTTGTCTGATATATCAGAGCATATGCATGTAAGAAATAATTTTTTTGGTAGATCCTGGGAAGTTGACAAGAGGTAATATTTGTTATTAACAAAGGTAAATTTAGCTTGCCCCAAACAACTTTGTTGTTTTATCAACATTGGATACAATCGCTATCAGAGTTGCCAAAACCATTATCTTAGTAACGCACCCAAAATGCTGGAGGTACTCAGCAGGCCAGAGAGCTTCCATGGAAAAGAGCGCAGTCGATGTTTTGGTCCGAGACCCTTCATCAGGGCTGGAAAAAAGAGATGAGCGGTCAGAGTAAGAAGGTGGGGGGGAGGGGAGGGAAGGAAGAAGTGCAAGGTAGTAGGTGATAGGTGAAACTGGGAGGGGGAGGGGTGAAGGAAAGAGCTGGAAAGTCAATTGGTAAAAGAGATAAGAGGGGAATCTGATAGGAGAGGACAGAAGGCCATGGAAGAAAGGGGAGAAAATCTGCAGCTGCTGGAAAACCAAGCAACACACATAAAATGCTGGAGGAACTCAGCAGGCCAGGTAGCATCTTTCTTTTCACCAGTCCTGATGAAGGATCTCAGCCCGAAATGTCAACTATACTTTTCCACAGATGCTGCCTGGCCTGCTGAGGTCCTCCAGCATTTTGTGTGTGCTGCTTGGAAGAAAGGGAATGGGTTGGAACATCAAAGGGAGGCGATGGGCAGGTAAGGAGATAAGGTGAGAGGGGGAAATGGGAAAGGGAAATGGTGAAGGGGGCAATTACTGGAAGTTTGAGAAATCACTGTTCATGTTTTCAGTTTGGAAGCTACCCAGGTGAAATATAAGGTGTTGTTCCTCCAGCCTGAGTATAGCCGCATTGTAGCAGTAGAAAAGTCTATGGACTGACATGCCAGAATGGGAATGGGAAGTAGAATTGAAATGGGTGGCCACTGGGAGATCCCACTTTTTCTGGTGGATGGAGCGTCGGTGAAGTGAAGTGAAGTGGTCTCCCAATCCACTTTGGGTCTCACTGATACACAGGAGGCCACAACAGTAGTACCAGCTACAGTAGATGGTCCCAACAGACTCACAAGTGAAGTGTCACTTCCCCAGGAAAGACTGTTTGGGCTGTGAATAGTAGTGAGGGAGGAGGTTTAGGGGCAGGTGTAACAGTTGTTCCACTTGCATTTTCTTATTTTTATTTTTCTATATTTTACAGATACAGTATGGTGTATCTACAACCCATGTATCTACAACCTATGGTGCCCATACAACCCAATGAGCCCATGCTGCCCAATTACACCATGCAATCAATTAACCTACAAACACATACATCTTTGGAATGTGGGAGGAAACCAGACCACCTGGAAGAAACCCATGCAGTCACGGGGAAACTAAAACTTTTTACAAACAATAGCAGAATTGAACCCAGGTCATTGATACTGTAAGAGCATTACACTCTCTGTAACACCACTGTGCTGAAATTGTGTCTTCTATCAGAAGAATTTGTTTTCTAATTCATTGAGCTCTTCTTCTACCTGTCTATTTCAGATTTAATTAATTGTCTTTTCTCTGTGTGGACAGGATTGATACTAGGTTTAATCCATATTGGTGCTCTGCACTATTGATTAATGTGTAGACATTCTTGAAGATGTCACTATATTTGAACAACGGATACATTGCCGTTTTCATGTGCACATTGAATATGTTTATGTACCTGAATTTCAATTTTAAGAACTACCTCTTTCCCAGCAGAGTTAGATATTGACTAGAGTCTGTCAATACATTTGGTATATTAAGATGCTGGCCATTGTAGAATGCCATATCTTCCTCTTCTCAAGTTTTATTCACCATCTCTCTTAAATCCTACTGATCTGCCCTGAATATCTAAAAGTTGATCATATTCCTCATTAAGAAAAGGTGAGTGAATTGCTTCACATGAGTATCTTACCCACGGGGAACAATTTGCAGCCATGTCGATCCATGTTGCTAATGGCTTGCTGTCAATCAGGGCTGTGACCTTAACGCACTGTGAGTCACAATACAGTTGCTTGTAGAATAGATGCTATTCAAGGTAAATTCTGCGGCATCTGCAGCCGATTATAATATTGTGCAGGTTCCCGCTTTCTGACCTCTGAAGAGAACCGTTATCTCTGTGTCTGCTTGTTGCAATAGATACTGTTGTTTCTACCTTGTATTTCAATTTACAAGCTGCAGCTATGAATGCTTTCTTCTGAGATGAGAGCAATAGCTAGATTTTTTAAGCATGTGTGAAAATGATTGCCAGTACACCTATAATTGAAACTCGCTGTGCCTATTTCTAGACCAAAGGCTTTGGAATATGTTGTTTGAATATAAGCTACTACTAGAAATCGTGTCTGGCGTTCTCGATGGCCAATTCCATGTTGGTTGAAATTTTAAAAGCTAAGTTAAATACCACGATTTTTATGCACAGCAACTTAAACTAGGTTCTTTACCTCCTAAATTACACACATAAACCTTTCTGTCAATGTAAAATCCAAGAAGTCTCCAAAGCTGCCATGCCTTAATAGGCCTTTCACAATGGGAGCATAATTGCTCAGTGCTTCCTCCATTTTCTGACTGCGTGTGCTTCATTTATAGCTCTTAGCAATCACAGCCAGCTGTAGCTTCAAACATACTTCGAGCTTTTAAACTAACTCTACTAATGAGATATCTAGCTACACAGAGCTGCTGTGGAAGTATAATATTAGCCCTAAAAAACATTCAAAAGTTAATCTGTGCCAGACAATTCTTACTTTACAATCCAGGGGTGTATGTTCTTGAAGAATCAGAATTGGAATCAGGTTTAATATCACCGGCATATATCATGAAATTTGGAGTAATTGCGGCAGCAGTACAATGCAATACATAATAATAGAAAAAACAATAAATTACAGGAAACATATATTCTGCCCTAACCCACATCTCCTCTATTTCCCAGGCATCCATGCTTACCCTTTCTTCCTGCCACCTTAACAGGGATAGAGTTCCTCTCATACACACCTACCTCCCCATGTGCCTCTGCGTCCAACACTTCACCCTCCACAATTGCCACCACCTGCAAAGTGATCCAATCACCAAACATATCTTTACCTCCCCCCGCCCCCTGCTTTTCACAGGGATCACTACCTCCATGATTCCCTTGTCCATTCACTCCTCCCTACTAATCTCCCCCCTGGCATGTATCTCTGCAATCAATAGAAATGTACTCCTGCCCACTCACCTCCATTCAATTTGCCAAGCAGTCCTTCCAGGTGAGGCAATGTTTCCCCTGTGAATCTTTTGTATCCAGTGCTCCTGATGTGGTTCCCTCTACATCGATGAGACCAGACGTAAATTGGGGGACCACTTTGTCGAGTGCCTCCACTCCATCCGCAAAGAGCGAAATTTCCTGGTGGCCAGCCATTTTAATTCCTAACCCCATTCCCATTCCAATCTATTGGCCCATGGCTTTCTTTTCCGCCACTTTCAGGGTGCAGTTGCAACACCTCATATTCAATGCTATCAATCTGATAGCATGAACATAGATTTCTCCTTCAATTACTCTTTTCCTTTCCCCCACCCTTTTCCTCTTTATCTATTCCACTCTCTGCCCTCTTAACTCTTCTTGCCTGCCTATCTGCTGGTGGTGCGTCTCCTTCTTCCCTTTCTCCCACAGTCCTCTCCCATCTCCAATCAGATCCCTTCTTCTCCAGCTCCAGTTTGGAGCTAGAGCTTTGGGGATCACAAGATCAAGGGAGCAGGATCTGGGGTTGTATTAGGGTGTGGATCTCGAAGGATCATGGAGTTAAACAATGAGGCCTGGTTCTCAAGAGACTGCAGATCTAATGGCTATGGATGGGAGGCAGGATGAAAATATGTCTCTACTAATTGAGGTGTAAGATGCTCCTTCCCTCTGCTAGCCTGCAGGTCACCATTCAGCAAGGTAAAGCAGCTGCTTAAACACTCAACCCCCTCTCCCCGATCAGGGTCAATTAAGCCATGGGAGCAGGTGGTGAGTGGTCCCATGAGCAGCTGGTGCATATCACAAATCCTGGTTACGCAACCACTGACGCCAGGCAGACAGTCTCTGAAGAGTATTGATACTAGCTGGGGTCACCTGCCTTTAAGGACACTGCCCAGAAGAAAGCAATAGTAAAACACTTCTGTAGAAAAAATTGCCTAGAACAATCATGGTCATGGAATGACCACAATTGCCCACATCATACAATGTAGCGCATAATGAACAGTGTTTTGGAGTTAAGATCTTTGCTTTTTGTTGAAATGAGCGATTAAAGCAAACCCAAGTGTAGGACACAGGCACAGAGATTGAGTTTGGATGATTTACATGGGCGTAAACGCTGAACAGCAAACAGGAGGGATCTTGACATGGAGCCCTGATATGGAACCTTGACATGGAGCTTTGACTCAGAAACTTGACATGGAGTCTTGACTCAGAGAAACGGAGTCTCATAGGTAACCCTTGAAACTGGAGCTAAACTTAAAACTAACTGTTTTAAGCAGTCAGGAAACATAGTTTATTCACAGGAAAAAAGACCAACGAACTGGCAACTCATGGTTGTGATGTAGTGGGTCTAATACTGAGTCATTGATGGAAACCAGGTGTACCATCATTAAAGAGAATTGGAAGCAATTAGGGAGTAAGAACAGGAAGGCAGATTATTATCTGAATGGTGTAGAGTTAGGTAAGGGAGAAATACAAAGAGATCTAGGAGTCCTTGTTCATCAGTCACTGAAGGTGAATGAGCAAGTGCAGCAGGCAGTGAAGAAGGCTAATGGAATGTTGGCCTTTATTACAAAGGGAATTGAGTACAAGAGCAAGGAAACCCTCTTGCATTTGTACAGGGCCCTGGTGAGACCACACCTGGAGTATTGTGTACAGTTTTGGTCTCCAGGGTTAAGGAAGGACATCCTGGCTGCAGAGGAAGTGCAGCGTTGATTCACAAGGTTAATTCCTGGGATGTCTGGACTGTCTTATGCAGAGGGGTTAGAGAGACTGGGCTTGTACACGCTGGAATTAAGGAGATTGAGAGGGGATCTGATTGAAACATATAAGATTATTAAGGGATTGGACAAGATAGAGGCAGGAAATATGTTCCAGATGCTGGGAGAGTCCAGTACCAGAGGGCATGGTTTGAGAATAAGGGGTAGGTCATTTAGGACAGAGTTAAGGAAAAACTTCTTCTCCCAGAGAGTTGTGGGGGTCTGGAATGCACTGCCTCGGAAGGTAGTGGAGGCCAAATCTCTGGATGCTTTCAAGAAGGAGCTAGATAGGTATCTTATGGATAGGGGAATCAAGGGATATGGGGACAAGGCAGGAAGCGGGTATGATAGTAGTTGATCAGCCATGATCTCAAAATGGCGGTGTAGGCTCGAAGGGCCAAATGGTCTACTTCTGCACCTATTGTCTATTGTCTATTAACGATCGGGACCATGGCATAATCAAAGAAAATTAGGAGCAAGGTAGGGAATTAACGATCGAGACCATGTTTTTTTTTATATTGTTATTTTCAGTGTTTTTATAATTAGGTTTCATTTGAAAAATTAAAACCAATATTTCTTGATGGTTAACATAAGAGATTCTGCAAGTGTTGAAAATCCAGAGTAACCCATATAAAATGCTGGAGGATCTCAACAGATCAGGCAGCTTCTATGGAAAGGAATAAACAGTCAACATTTTGGGCCAAGACCATTCACCAGCCCACATCATGAGACACGACACATAACTAATGAATGAATGGTTATGGAAGACTCAGTGCAGTGTAAGGTTAAGGGAAGTAAGGGGTTTGCGTAACAGTTGTCCCTGTCTATAACTGCACTGGGTAGATCAGCTTATCAGAGGAATATCCAGTGACGGTCAATCCCAGGGCAACAGAATTGGAATTCTTTTGCAATGCTCCGCAACGAGCATAGTTTGACAATGACATCATCCCATGCACCTTTGAAACTGAGGAGTGACTCATGCTCACAGGAATCTAGAGGAGCTTAGGATGGCCCAGAAAGTGTTTTTGTCATATTTGCCTTTGGAAAATATTGATTTTTGTTTGTATAATGCCGGAAGGTACAGTGTCACACAATTGAATTCCTGATTCTTGCTAATACAAAAATTGAACTGGGAAAAACAAAGGATCAGTGGGGATCCTGAGAGATATTTCATATCAAAATGAAAGAACAAATTAGTCAGTAATAGCTCATCAAGAACGAATAAAATATTTACAACAAAATTGGAATAGGTGTCTGCTGAGGACTTAGATCACAAAGGAGACACAACAATGCAAGCAGGTTGTCAATCATCTAACAATTAAGAAAACAAACTGTAAATTATCTTTTCAAAGGAAGTTAAAAAAGTTAACACCAACAATTTCCCTTGCACCTGATCCTACAGTCACCATTGCAGACACATTATCTCCCTTGTGGAGAATGTACTTGTGGAAAGCATTTGGGCCAGATGATGTCCTTGGACATGTCCTTACATCCTGTGCAGATCAGCTGGCAGGGTTATTGGCAAATATTTTGAACTCCCCCTGTTTTAAACTGAGGTTCCCACCTGCTTTAAGGAGACCTCGATCATACCCGCACATAAGAAAATCAGGGTATCATGCCTTAACTGCTACCACCCAGTGGTTCTGACATCCACTATCATGAAGTGCTTTGAGACATAGCCATGGGACATATTAACTCCAGCCACCCAGAAAGCCTTGACCCATTGCAATTCATCTACTGCCGAAGCATGTATATGGTGAACATTACCTCCCTGGCCCAACACTTGTCTCTGGAGCACCTGGATAGTAAAGGCACCCATGTTAGAATTCAGCTTCACCACTAATACTGTAATTCCAAGAAAACTCATCAGAATACGGTTTACTATCACTGACGTGTGTTGTGAAATGTTTTGTCATGCAGCAGCAGTACAGTGCAAAATATAAAAATCACTGTAAGTTATAAATAAATAAACAAGCAGGATAAAAGAGGATTGTGAAGTAATGTTCATGGGTTCATGGATGGTTCAGACATCTAATGATCACTAAACCTGGGAATCAACACCTCCTTCTGCAACTAGACTATCATTAGTCCAAAATACTGCAAACAGTAAGGATAGGTGCCAAAATTATTCTCCACAGGTTTGTGCGCTAAGCCCACTATTCAACACTTTATACACTCATGACCACATCCATCTACAAGCTTACAGGTGATACCACCATAATGAGCCATATCTTAAATAACCACAAATTGGAATACAGGCAGGAGATAGTGACTTTAGCAACATGGTGTCATGAGAACACCATTTCACTCAATATCAGCACAACAAACGAACTGGTCATTGACTTCAGGAAAGTGGCACATGTTCCAGTCAACATCAGCAGTACAGCAGTTGACAGGGTTGAAAACTTCAATTTGTTAGGAGTGAAGATCATCAATAGCCTGCCCTGGTCCAACCACATAGACACCATGGACAAGAAGGTTCACCAGTCCCTCTACTTCTCAGGAGGCTGAAGAAATTTGGCATGTCCCCATTTTGTATCCATTTTTATTTAATTTGACCTTAGGAAGTATCCTATCTGGACACATCACAGCTTAGTATGGCTACTGCTCTTCAAATGACCAAAAGAAACTGCAGAGATTTATGAATATTGCTCAGCATGTCACAGAAACCAGCCTCCTCCCTATGGACTCTGTCTATGCTTCTTGCTGCCTCAGTAAAGCAACCAATATAATTAAAGATCCACCCACTCTAGACATTCTCTCTTCTCCTATCTCCCTTGGGAACCATATATCACCCAGGTCGAAGGACAGCTTCTATCCCTCTGTTATAGTACTATTAAATGGTTCCCTAGTATGATAAGATGGTCTCCTTACCACACATTCTCACTTGTTACTGTGCTATTATGTATGTACATAATAAAGAACTTCAGTTCCCAGTGTACAATGCAGGAACTGGAAATGACGTTGGTGATACACACACCTGCTTTTGGCCGGCTGGAGTGTCCAGAGGAAAATGTGGTCAATCTGAAGCAATTCTGTAGATCTGTAAATAAAATAGTTCTTGCGTTTTTAACCATGCAAATTTGTCGTTGTTAAGGAACAAACGTTATGTTAGAAGTTGACATCAGGCCTAAATACAAAGGGTAACTCAATACCTCAAGCAATTAAGAAAGAGGTGCTGGTTCCAACAGAGAGAAGCTGCCAGCAAGAGAGCATGCTGTCTTGAAGTTCAACAAGAAATTGAGGTGAGAGCCTGATAACCAAAGTCCTCCTGCACCTGTGCAGTTCATCGGCAATCTAGCTGATAGTCAGAAATGCTTCAAACAGTGATTCAATATATTTTAGTGATGAGCAGAGCCAGCAGGGTGGAGGAAAAATTGAAAGCGTATATCTTTCTACACATAATTGGTGAAGGTGTTTTGGACGTCTACCACAGCTTTCAAATTGCTGAAACAGACTTTAAATTGGATACTCTGATGACAAAATTTGAGGGGAATTTGGTCCTAAGTAAAAACATCATGCTTGAGAGATATAAGTTCTTCACCTGTGAACAGAAGCAAAGTGTCAGCTTTGACCAATACTTAGCTGAGTTTTGCACATTGAGTAAGACCTATGAGTTTGGAGATTTGAGAGACTCACTAGTCATAGACAAAACAGTTTGTGCAATCCCAGATAATGGGCTCAAAGAAAGCTCACTCCGTGAAAAAGATTTAACGTTAGAAAAGCCTATGTGTGGGGCAGTGGAGACCACATGAGCACAAGCTAAGGAGCTACACAGAGCAGAAGCAACAGAGCATGCTGTCAAAACAAAGGGGCAGAGTACAAGGTGTTGCCCAAAGCAACACCATAGCAAAGAGTTAGGCTCTAACAGTAAATACAGCAAATGTGAAGGGAGGCACATCCCAAAGATGAGTTCTGCTTATGGAAAGTCCTACAATAATTGCAGGAAAAGGAATCATTTCACAAAGTGCTGCAAAGCTACCAAGAGAAAGGTGCACACTGTTGCTGAGGAAATGGAGGAAGTTCTTGTAGATTCCCTGCAGATTGTTGGTGCTGGTAAAATAGAATAGATTGTTCCAGTGACTGAGAATGAGACAGTAATTCCATTCAAGCTTGACACCAGAGCCCAGGTGAACATGCTATCCATAGATGATCGCAACACTCTCAAAGTAAAGAGCAAGATTTACCCAGTGAAAGTAAAAGTGACAGGCTGTACTGGAGAGGACATTCCAGTAAAAGGGGGCTGTATAGTGACCTTCAAGCACAAGGGACAGCATCTATTGCTTGTAGCCAATATTAGGTCTGACTGTATGTGAAAGGCTCAGCCTGGTGGAAAGAGTTTTAGTAGTGGCATCACAGATCAAAGGTGACCAAGCAACACTCAATAAAGAGCATGCAGATGTCTTTGAGGGTCTCGAATGTTTACCTGATGTAACTCAAGAAACTTGTAACAAGATGCATGAGAGATTCAGAGAGGTTATGCAAGAGAAGCACAAGAACTCCACCTTTCATAGACATCCATATCAACTACACCAGCATGACAGTCAGGATGCCAGTGCTGAATAGTGTGATCATGATGAAGAAGTCATCAGTCTTGCTTCCACATTCAAGCAGCTGTGGTTCAAAATCTGTTTCATGTTAACTTCCAGTTAAAGACTGGAAATCAAAAATATCTCCACAATCCTTTCCGATGTTGAAACAGAAAAAAAAAAGAAAGCTGGGGAGAACGCATTGTCCCTAAGGTCAGAACAACAGCAACAGGTCAGCACAGACCAACAGGTGGAATTCTATCAATGATACCCAGCCAACAGAAGGAGCTCTGTAAATTGAGACAGATTTAGTCGGAACTTGTGCAAAGTATCACTGACCATGTGGATGGAGTCCAAGGCTCTATTATAAGGCACCTGGAGCAAATTATGGTCACACAGGAAGCACAAGAACAGAGACGAACAGATAGGAGCTTGGCAGAATGATGTGAAAGAAATGAACACATAGATAAAAGTTCTCAAAAAGACACTGGTATTAATGCAGCAAGTGAAATTCAAAACAGCTGTGGAAAGAAATAGCAGTACAAAAGGAATCATTAAGAGACTACAGAGATGGATTGAGAGTGAATGAGTGAATTAGGGACTGTATTTTCTCATTACAATTGTAATTGATGTACGTATCTGTGTTGGGAAGCTCATCTCAAATGAAGTTAATGTAAATATCTCTGTTCAAAAGCATTATTGTTCCTTGCAGTTTATGATGGCACAGTATTATGTTTCTATCCTGCTAAAGGGTCTCGGCCTGAAACATCAACTGTACTCTTTTCCATAGATGCTGCCAGGCCTGCTGAGTTCCTCCAGCATTTTGTGTATGTTGCTTGGAATTCCAGTAATTCTCTTGTTTGTGACAGTATTAGTTTTGTTTTCTTTAAAGTGGGAAGATGCATAATTATGCATAATAAAGGACTTCAGTGCAGTGCAGGCGGTTCACCAGGAACATGAAGTGATGTTGGTGAATGGGACATACAGATGTTCTTGACGGGCTGGAGTGTACAGAGTAAAATCTGGTTGTGCTGAAGCCATTCTGTAAATCTGTAAATAAAATAGTTCTGCTGTTTTTACCCATGACAGTTCATCTTTGTTAAAGAACAAAAATAAGAGTTAATTAGATATGGCCCTTGTGGCTAAAGGGATCAGGGAGTATGGAGAGAAAGCAGGTACAGGGTTCTGAGTTGGATGATCAGCCATGATCATACTGAATGGCGGTGCAGGCTCAAAGGGCCAAAGCCTACTCCTGCACCTATTTTCTATGTTTCTAAGAGTTAAGTTGTTATACTTTTCCTGTACTATACTTCATCTGTAGCCATTTACTTTATTCTGCTTTCTATTATCATTTTACCTTATACTACCTCAATGCACTTTGTTATGATCTGTAAAAACAGTATGCAAGACTAAGTTTTCCATCATACCTCAGTACATTTGACAATAATAGACAAATTCCAATTCCAATTATGGTCCTCCAAAATTGCCAATAAAACAAAATCAAGAAATTATCAGGAGCATTAAATAAAATGAACAATCAATCCATAGGTACTGATAGAAGCCTGCAGAATTATTATGTAATTTAAAACTTTGGTACAGGAGTCAGAAAATATACAAAGATGTTTAAGATAGAAAGAGCGCAGGGAATAATTCATAAACTGATTAACCCAAGAAGGAATAAAATCTTACTTACTGACAGATTGTGCATATGCATGTGTATATTTTAGAGAAACAGGGAATGAAGAATACAGATACCTAAAAATATCGTTAGAAAATAGAATAGTTCAAGCGGATTTCGGGACAGTTTATGTGATGTGCATATAAAAAGGGAGAGAACACAAGTTCAATGAACAGTTGGACAATTAGCAAGATATTATCAGTTGGAAAAAATATTGGGCCAGACTCTTGCTGACACTATTTGCATTTCTGAACAGAACCATTGGTGTATACCCACTTGAAAAGCAGTAAGTCTGAAGCTTCTGCATGAACAATGAAAATGTGCAAGTTTAAATCTACTGACAGATTCAGAAGAGAAAATCTGTCAATTTGCTTCACCACATCCAATTCCAGTCTTGCTGTGATGCCCTACCACTTCTACTGGGGAAAACATTTTTCAGCTCTTGCACCGTGCACAGTATTTGACTCCCGATTGATTTGAAAGTGAACTGTTGGGGTTTGCAGAAACTATTTTGCTTTAATTTGATGTATTAATTGGGATCTTATGTAGTTTTAGATGATTTTTATATTACTTCAATTTTAATCATTTTAACTGTCAAAAGCATGTAAAATGTTTACAACTTTCTCAAAGGTTTCATTCCCAGCAAATCTGGGGTCAGTTGTCAAAGGTGCTTTAGAGCAGGGCTTGTCCACAGTGCCACAGAACATTTGGCACTGCTAAGTCTCCACTTTTGAAGTCCCAGGGTGCCTAAGATCATGGTGGATAGGGAAAGGACATTTCCTCTTGTTGGAGAGTGTCAACCAGTGTTTAAAAATAGAGGGATTCCCACTGGAATAAAGCTTTTTCCTCTCGGAAGGTTATGGGTCTTTAGAGCTTTCCTCCTTGGAGGCCAGTGGAAGTAGAATGAAAAATATTAAGTTAGAGGTAGAGAGAATCTTGACAACTAAGATGATGAAATGTTAGTGAGGGTAGGTGAGGTGAAGTTACAATCAGATCAGCAATGATTTTATTGAAAGGCAGAACAAGGCCTGGGGGCTGAGTGACCGCCTCCTGCCCCTTCACGTCTGGACCAGGTATGTACTGTAGGGTCTGGAAGACTGCAAGTGACAATTGTGATTTAGAGAACCAGCCCAGTGAGAGCTAACTCAATTAATTTATGCTCAAATGTATAAACAGAGAACAGTAATGCATATAAATTTTTCCCAAGGATGCAGTGCGAAACATACTTCACACCAGCAACAGATCTAAAAGCTTTTACAGAATCAGAATACTCTCTTTTTCATTTATCACCCCTAAATGGAACTCATTTTGAAAGTATTGACTAGAAATATAATAAACACTCAACATAAATTTCAAAGTGAAAAGCTGTGCTTGAATTTTTTGAAAAAGCAGAATTGGTGTCTAAGGAATGGTATGGTATCTAATATAGTATATATGATTGGATAGAAATTGGATTGCACAGTGCTTGTGATTTCATAACTGGAAGATTCAAAATTGGTTTTATCTGGATAATAGCTAATCTAACATTTGCTATTACAGGTATTTCTAGATGACATTCAGACCTCTACAGAATTGGACCAAGTACTTCTGGTAGGACTCATGTTGAGTGTATGGCAGCTACACAGTATTAAATACAAAAGTATAAACATCACATCATCAATTCTATACCTGTTTCCTTCCAAGTGATCTTTCATGTCAGAAGGAAACACACTCACATGACATTCACCAAAAACAAAGAGCATAGATTTCTGAGATCCCCAGTCAGCTCAGATTAAGGCATCTCCATTCAAACCATTCTGTTCTGACCACTACATCAAATAGAGTCATATTCATAGAACAAAGAACAGCACAGCACAGTAGATACCCTTCAGACCACAATGGTGTGCTAACCTTTTAATATACTCTAAGATCAATCTAACCCTTCTTTCCCACCTGGCCCTCCATTTTTCTTTCATCCATATACCTAAGACTTCCTTAAATGCCCTAATATAACTGCCTCTAGTACCATCCCGGTAGCAGTTTCTACACACCCAAAGCAAAAAACATACCTCTAATATCCCCTTTATACTTTCTTCTAATCTCCATAAAATGAGATTTACGCCCTCGGAAAAAAGTCTCTGGCTATCCACTTGCTCTGTGCCTTTTATCATCTAGTACATCTCTATCAAGCCACCTCTCATCTTCTTTTGCTCCAGAGAGAAAAGCCCTATCTTGCTCAACCATATCTAATCCAAGCAGCATTCTAGTAAATCTGCTCTGCACCCTCTCTAAAGCTGCCACATTCTTCCTACAATGAAGTGACCAGAACTGAACAGAATATTCCAAGAGTGGTCCAACCAGACTTTTATAGAGCTGCAAAATTACCTTGTGGCTCTTCAACTCAGTTACCCAAATAATGATGGCCAAAACACCATACGCATTCCTAACGGCCCTGTCAACCAGCATGGCAATTTTGAAGGATCTACGGACGTGAATCTTAAGATCTCCCTGTTCCTCCACATGCTAAGGAGTGTCCATTGATTGTGCATTCCCCCTTCAAACTGAACATTCTAAAGTTAATCACTGTGCTCAGTGAAGAACAATTCATAAAATCATTTTCATTCACCTTTTAGAAGACTAGTGGGAGGAGTCTCAAATAGTATTGCCATGAAATTAATTTTTGGCAACAGTACAAGATGAACAGTAGCAAATTACCACCCCATTATATACATTGCCAGAATGATATCAGCCATAGAAAGGAAAACCAGCCAGAACGTAAAACAGCTTGCTCCACCCATTTTGCCAAAGTAGTTGCCCAAATAAGAAAGGGTTTCATTCATTAAACTTAATAAGCCTTAATGTAGAACATTAGTGAGTCAAGCTATTTTTATAATTTGAACTCTACCTTACACAGAAAAATCCAGACAGCCATGGCCACTACGTAGGTTCTTTGGCACAGATCTTTGGATCAGCAACTCAGTGAAGACTCTCTTTGTTGAACTCAAAGGAAACTTCCACTATAGTCCCAGTGTCCTCTGTGGCATGGCTTTTACCTATTTCGATATCTGGCAGTGGACACTCAGCAGCACAGACAGTCAACAAGCAGACTGGGAAGCAATCACATAGCCTGCAGAAAAAATGCCGTTCTCAACTGGCTCTTTAAATATGTTGCCAAAGATGAAATGGAATTCAAGACACTGAAACATGGAAACTTATGACAATGATCTAAAACTGAAGTTTGGAACTCTTATCTGAGGAAATGATAATCCGTTTCATTCACAGTGATTACTGAGCCATAATTATGTCTTAGCACATCAATGAAGAATCATTTACATTTCAATTAACAAGGCCTAACGTTTTCACGTGCATATATATTGTTCACAAATTTCTGACGTCATTTCACGGATTATATGGGAGAATGCTGCAAGAGCACATCCTGTGGAGAAGAAACTCTTTACTAATAGCAGCTTCTGGATTTGCGTCTTTACCTACACAGGGGAATACTACACAGGGAGCCACTGAGTAAATTTCAGATCTGTACATAAAATACTGAAAGCGGTCTTCTTCAGCTGTCCATCGATTTTGATGTTGACTGAGACCTGGTTGTATGGAATTAGGAATGAGGCTTAGGTTGTATGGAAGACCGGCAGTTGCCCATGCTGCAAGTCTCCCCTCTCCACGCCACCAATGTTGTCCAAGGGAAGGGCACTAGGCTGATACAGCTTGGCACCTGTATCGTCATAGAGCAATGTGTGGTTAAGTGTCTTGCTCAAGGACACAACACATTGCCTCAGCTGAGGCTCAAACTAGCAACCTTCAGATCACTAGACCAACGCCTTAACCACCTGGCCATGCACCAACACACCAAGTGGTATTATGTATGCAAAATGGAAATCTAATCCTTCTTACAGTCAAGAAGGGAGATGTACTGGATTAGAAGTGTGGCATGGTTGGGTAAATAGCAGAGCAGCTACTTCACAGTGCAAGAGATCCAGTTCAATCCTGACCTCAGGCATTATCTCAACTCAGGATTGTTTAATGTCATTTCCAGGGCACAAATGTAAAAGAGAATGAAATAATTGTTCCTCCAAATCCAATGTGACCACAAAAAATTGCAATACGATAAAAAACATAATAACAATTAAAATATAATTAATATAAGTACATAAGATAGGTTGACAGTATGTCCATAAAGTGATGCTAGGCACAGGAATGTCTGTACATAAGGTGACTGACAGGAGATGATAAAGTAGTGGTGGTTAGGGTGTGGAGGGAGGGTTTGGTTAGTGTCTGAAGGTGTTGATCAGACTTACTGCTTGGGGAAAATAACTTTTTGTATCTGATGGTCCTGGCGTCCTGTGGGAGTGGAACAACCAATGAGCAGGTTAAGTAGGATCCTTCATGACGTTACTGGCCCTTTTCCAGCATGTTTCTGTACATATGTCCTTAATGGTGGGTAGGCTGGTGCCAGTAATGCACTGGACAGCTTTGACTACCTGTTTTGCCTTTCCGTCCGCTGCAGTACAATTTCCAGTCGTGCAGCTTGTCAGAATGCTCTCTACTGCACATCGGTAGAATGATCTGAGCATAGGTGTGCAAAGCCCAGTTCTTTTCACCCTTCTCAGAAAGTAGATGCATTGGTGATCTTTCCTGATTGTGTAAAATGTGATCTGGGACCATGGGAGGTTGTGTAAAATGCACGCTTCTGGGAGTTGGAACTGCTTGCGGATCCCACTGCTATGCCGCTGATGTAAAGAGGGACATGAGTGGTACAAGTTCTCCTGAAGTCAACAACCATCTCCTTTGTCTTGTTGAGGAAGAGGTTATTTGCCACATCCTCTCTGTGTGCTATCTCATTACTGTTGGTGATGTGCCCCAGCACATCCATGTCATCAGTAAACCTGATGATGTTGTTCCTCAAGTGTTTGGCCATGCAGTCACGTGTGAGCAGAGCGTACAGCACTGGGTTCAGCTCGGGGACACCCACATTAAGGAAAATGGGGAGGAAGGAGTGACTGTGCAGCCTAACGATACGTGGTCTGTTGGTTAGGAAGTCCAGTTGTACAGAGGTGTATTTAGATGGAGGAGTAGGAGTTTGTGAGACAATAGTGTTGAATGCCAAACTGAAATCCAGAAACAGCATTCTGGCACATGTCCTTGTTCTGTAGGTGTGTCAGGGTCTGGTACATGACAGATGCTATGGCGTCTGTTTGTTCTCCCTGTGACTGTCTTTTTGCCTTCCACCATAATGTGCCAGTTTGTGGGCTAAGTGACCACTGTAAATTGCGTCTACTGTGTAGGTTAATGGTGGAATCTGGGGGAGCAGATTAGAAGTATAAGGAGAATTTTTTAAAAATTATGACTGAAGTAGAATTGGTAGAAAGGTCCGTTGATAGTCAGAATGGATCCAGTGGGCCAAAGGGCCTTTTTCCAGGTTGTTTTACTGTATGATTCTATGACAACATGGCAGTATTGGATCTTCTCTATGCTTTTATTCCATTCAGTTGTTAACTTCATCATAATTTTAAAAAATGTGCACTAACGTTCAAAAGTCACATTTTGCATCAATTAAACATATGATTTCATTTGAAGTCTTATGCCTCATGTTTAGTTGAAGTAACTCAGTTTGTTGAAATACATTATTACCATTACCATTTTAATTCCATTGTATTTCCAATCAAGAGTATTTCTGACACTTTGAAAAGGACTTCATGTCAGATAAAATAACATCAGCTTTAATATAAATCTCAATGGACTGACGTCACCCATATTAGCATCATTAGTAGGATAATAGCATCAGCTACTTTAACAATTCTTGATTCATTCCAAGGTCAAACGGAGAAAAAAGCTTATATGGCAAAGTGAATTTACTAATTCTGAATAATTCACTGATAAAAAATCCTATGCAGAGGACCAACAATCAACCTGTAATACCAAGATTCACAAGTAGTTAAATCAAGTTTGGTCATCAATTTTAATTGTCTTTTGCGGTTTTTCTTGCCCGATTATCAAGTTTACTAAAGGTGTCTATTTTTTTTCTACTGTGACTTAGGAAAGATTCACAACGAACCAACCATGAAATAGCAAGCACGCTCTGAGAAAACGTTCAAATAAGGATTATATTAATGAAGACGGATGATATCTGGAATGGAATTCTATAGGGAATTGCTCTTATTGTTTTAAAAGGAGTTAACTGAATAATCTTTTCATTGTCTGCTGATTTCTTATCCTCTGGTACTTCATCCATTTGGCTGTGGTTCATGTGACTCAGCAGACTATTCAAATGCATGTGGCATCGTAAGTAGCACGAACTTAATTTACTGAAATGTCCTTCCAACAAGGTAGTAGTTTAATGTAGGATCACTGGCTGACTTCCTAATATATCCAAACATAATGCCAATAAGTCAGATCTTCTGAGTCTTAGATTTTCAGTTAGTTGATGAACAGACCTACTGAACCATCCACAGTTCAGACAAATATTTATATAATAAATAATTTTTATCAGAATGGAGGTAATCATCTCCTTTGGATGATTTTTGGATATTATATAATCTAGCCATGGTAAATATTGTAACAATAGTTGATTACATCTAGTAAATTGACTTGATTGAATGCTTCATTTCAATAATCCTTCTCACTAATTGCATCTTTATTACAAATATATGAGGCATCACAAGAAGCACAAACTTATCCTCACTGAATATACTTACGAAGCTGGAAGCACTGAATGTCTTGAAGACTTTGACACCAAATGATAAATGGGGTTATGACAAGAACATGCCTAATGTGCTTATGTATGAGAGACTATTGCTCAAAGTGGAGATGCTCCTCTCACATGAATAATGGGGTGTCTCATCCATTATACATACTGTGAATCGTGGTAGTGACCTCTGCTTCCTGTTAGATAATTGCATCCCTCACTTTCCTGCAAGCTACAAGAGCAACCAGCCAAGGACTGAGTTTCCAAGGGCAGCCAAAGAGAGCATTAGTTTTCTCAGTGAAATTCATCTGGAGTGTCCAAAATCGGCCTTTGCTGTTCACTCTTTGTGGGTTAAATTTATTGCTTCATGGTATTCACTGAATTGAAGATGAAGGTCACATAACTGCAGCCTAATACGATGTGAAGCATTTGTCATTCAGAAGTAGCCTTTCAAGTGCTAGCCATTTTCTGATTGAATCCTTGCTTGCTGACATGGCCAACACGAAAAAATTAATCATAAACTCAGTTTAGGCTTTCTAAGCCGTAAAAAACTGACAGTTTCTTTATATTATTTCCTGAATCCCAATAAAATTAACTCAAAGACTTGTATGCTTCTTAAAACATTTAAACATCTTGTCACTAAATTGGTGGAATTAGTGAGCCGAGGGACAAGCTTGCTTTGTATTTTATCTTTGTTTTTATTCCCTTCTCTCCTAAAGAAGCTGACTCAAGCTGCATCTAACTCAGGCATGGGCAAACTACGGCCCGCGGGCCATATGCGGCCTGTTAAGCTTTTTAATCCGGCCCGCAGAACTTGATGAAATTATATTAATAAACCTTGTTAACACTTTTTCCCCGCAATTCTGCCGTTTTCCGAATAGATGACGCACTCTATATACATTGACCTTTGTTGAGGTGCAGCGTATTACTCCACATTTGCGCTTTACTCTTTGTTCGGCTCGACCTATTTGTGTGAACAGGCGTTCAGCGTCATGAACATCAACAAAGCCAGCCACAGATCCAAGTTAACTGACCAACACCTCAGATCCATCCTGAGAATCGCCACAACAAAACTAAATCCAGACTTTGATGCGCTGGCTAAAAAGGGAGACCAGCAACACTGTTCCCACTGAAATTAAAAATAAGTTTCTTCATTGTGTTATGTAAAAAATGCATTTGAAAATATTTTTTTTCAATAAGCCTTACATGTTACATGTCATTTCTGTTAAGTGATGGACATGAGTAGTGCGCAGGTGCACGTACGTTCTCAAAATAAAAAAATGCGCTCCAGATCAAATAACGCGCTCCGCATACTGGCGCGCTGTCACTGTTCTGTCTTTGTGCTGGTCGTTGTTGAGTTTTGGCACAGGGGACAATTAAATAAGAAGGAGCAGGACAAGTAGACCTGCATCTCCTACCGTTTTTGAAATAAAGACAGTCAGGAGGAGAGTGATGATGATAATATCTTGAAAGATAACAGAATTTTCAGTGCTTTAAAATAATAACTGTTACTATTTAAAAAGCTGTATGTTATTCATTTAATTTTCAATGTTTTAAAAGTCATTTCAATAAATAGCTAAATACCATGGGACTTCAAAGACAGATATTTTGTTGCAACGCATTTGTTCATTTTCAATTGAAATTAAAGCACATGTTTTCTACATATCCCATGATATTTTATTTTCTCTTATGAGGTGTATTACCAAAACACTCGGTCCATCTGCTCCTTGTCCGGCCCCCCTGTCAAATTTTAGAACCCTTTGTGGCACACAAGTCAAAAAGTTTGCCCACCCCTGATCTAACTCTACAGGGTTTATTGCCCATGCAAGAATAATACAGGGATTGGCAGACTGCTCACCACCCAAGGAACCATGGCAGAGAAATATGATGACAGAATACATCTCTCTGAATCAGAGGCAGTTTTGACCAATTCCAGATGATTTCTTGTCACTTGGGAAACTCAGGTAGGCATTTCCTAGTGTTAGATTTGACATGATAACCCCATCATACACTCCAATGTTGACATTTCTCCTTTGGAGATTTGCGAGGGAAGTTTGTCAGTAATCCATCAATTATGTATTCATTGCACAATATCAGACTGGAATATCTTCATTGCAAATCCCCTTGCTTCCTTTCATCTTCTAGACCATCTCACCCACAGTCACATCCTACCACACTGATTCAATCGGAAAGCCATTCCCCTATCACATTGCCATGGAGCTTCTCTTGGCCAGAGTGCTGCTTTGCCCACGAATCCCTACTGGCTATGAAGAGCTGAACTCTTAATTTAAAAAATGACCTCCACCCTGATGAGCTTAAGTAAAACCAGAATCCAACCAAAAATTGTACCCACTGAGCTGGCTTCCACACACCAACATCACTCCCATGTTGAATTCCAATTCTGGTGCTAAAAACTCACTAAAACTTGCCAAATAAGAGACATCACAAACCTTCAAAGTAAATAGGGAGGTTATATGGGATGCAGGGTTTGAGGGTCGGCACAACATTGTGGGCCGAAGGGCCTGTAATGTGCTGTACTATTCTATGTTCTATGTTCTAAATTGCAATTCAAGTTCTAAAATTTTCACTATCAAATTGAAGCTATGAGATAAAATTTACGTAAAAGACAGAACCATAATTATCTATGTATTCAGATTTTAAGATGGCAGAGTGAATGTCCGTGACATCACTACATTGCTTAAAGGTTCTAAGTGATATAGTTCCCAGATGCACCACAGTGTGCAAAGGAAATATGTGATATGATTTAACAGCATTACTCAAGGCTTCCAGCACCACTCATGTTTGCAATAACACACCCATGACCAAAATATTAATCCCATTCCTTTCAAAATATACAAACGTTTGTACATTGTATCTCTAAAATGTAATTTCTCTCTACAACTACTAGGCTTCACATTTGTCCTGACCTCTCATGTTGTATGAGTTCATTCAACTGGTATTTATTCATGTTGCTGAATGACCAGGTGAGTCATTAAATTTCTGAATCATTGATCCGGAGATACAAGTTTGCACATCACCTGGAAGGAAGTGACAGAAAGCGCAAAACTACTGGATTAGCATTAAACCACATCTGGTTTCATTATTGTTCTTCTGAGAGGGATATCTGCCATGCTTTTCCAGTCTGGTCTGTTTGTGACTCCAGACCCACTACTGTGGTTGACTCTCAACTGCTTCTTAAGTTCGGAGTCATTGAAGAAAGTACGGTAAATGCTGGCTTGGCCAGCGGTGTCCACTTACTGTAAGTGAATAAATAATACCAGCATACTATGTTACATTCTTTAGCTATGCAGGTAGTTTAATTTTTAAGCTGGAGTTTTTTGTGTATCTTTTTGAAGTCTTATTAAATGAAGAGTCAGGTGGAGTGTTTGCTTTATAGCAATGTGACTTTGTCAAAGACATTCAATTTGCCAACATAAAGTCTCAACGTGTAAAGAACTTCAATGCTACCTTACATATAACTACAGTCAGAACAGCTTATATATATGCTCTGTCTTAATAGACGTTACTAACTGGCGACAAAGATGGCATATATTTTTTAAACTGACGCAAGGCACTGGTATCTAGGTTTTAGGTGATCTTGTAATACCAAAAATTGATTTTCAGAACCAGAATCAAAATCAAATTTATTATCACCAGCATAAGTCGTAAAATTTGTTAATTTAGCAGCAGCAGTTCAATGCAATACATAATATAGAAGAAAAAAATAAATAAGTAAATCAATTACAGTATACATATATTGAATAGATTAAAAATCATGTAAAAACAAATAATACATATTTAAAAACTGAGGTAATGTCCAAGGTTTTAATGTCTGTTTAGGAATCGGATGGCAGAGGGGAAGAAGCTGTTCCTGAATCGCTGAGTGTTTTCCTTCAGGCTTCTGTATCTCCTACCTGATGGTAACAGTGAGAAAACGGCATGCCCTGGATGCTGGAGGTCCTTAATAATGGATGCTACCTTTCTGAGACATCACTCCCTGAAGGTGTCCTGGCTATTTTGTAGGCTAGTAACCACAATGGAGCCAACTAATTCTACAACTCTCTGCAGCTTCTTTTGATCCTTTGCAGTAGCAACCCCCCCACCCCCCTACCAGACAGTGATGCAGCCTGTCAGAATGCTCTCTGCGCCACTTCTATGTAAATTTTTTAGTGCATTTGTTGACATACCAAATCTCTTCAAATTACTGTCTTGCCTTCTTTATAACTGCATCAATATGTTGGGACCAGGTTAGATCCTCAGAGATCTTGTCATCCGGGAACTTGAAGCTGCTCACTCTCTCCACTTCTGATCCCTGTATGAGGATTGGTATGTGTTCCTTCATCTTACCCTTCCTGAAGTCCACAATCAGCTCTTTCATCTTACTGATGTTGAGTGCCAGGTTGTTGTTGCGATACCTCTCCACTAGTTGGAATATCTCACTCCTGTACGCCCTCTCGTCACTACCTGATATTCTACCAACAATGGTTATAGCATCAGCAAATCTATAGATGATATTTGAGCTATGCCTACCCATACAGTCATGGGTATAGAGAGAGTAGAGCAGTGGGCTAAGCACACACCCCTGAGGTACGCCAGTGTTGATCGTCAGCAAGGAGGACATGTTATCACCAATCAGCACAGATTGTGGTCTTCCAGTTAGGAAGTCGAAGATCCAATTGCAGAGGGAGGTACAGAGACCCAGTTTTCAATCAGGATTGTCAGAATAATGGTATGAACTGCTGAGCTTTAGTCAATGAACAGCATCCTGCCATAGGAGTTTGTGTTGTCCAGGTGATCTAAAGCTGCATGGAGAGCCATTGGGATTGCTTCTGCCATTGACCTATTGTATCGATAGGCAAATTGCTTTGGGTCCAGGTCCTTGCTGAGGCAGGAGTTCAGTCTAGTCATGATCAACCTCTCAAAGCATTTCATCATTGTAGAGGTGAGTCCTACCAGGTGATAGTCATTAAGGCAGCTCACATTATTCTTCTTTGGCACTGGTATAATTGTTGCCTTTTTGAAGCAAGTGGGAACTTCTGCCCGTAGCAGTGAGAGGTTGAAAGTGTCCTTGAATACTCTTGCCAGTTGGTTGGCACTGGTTTTCAGAGACTTTTACCATGTTTTCTTATAACATAAACACATAGCACATAACAAGCCTCATTGACAATGGACAGTGGCTTTCACTTATTGATAAGACCATAAGGTATATGTAGGATCAGAATTTGGTCATTTGTTCCATCAAATCTGCTCTGCCATTCCATCATGGCCGAGATAGTATCCATCTCAAGCCCATTCACCTGCTTTCTCCCCGGAACTATAAGACCATAAGGCATAGAAAGAGAACCTGACCGTTTGACCTATTGAGTATGATCTGCCATTCCATCATGACTAATTTATTACCGCTCTCAACTCAGTTCTCCTGCCTTCTCCTCATAACCTCTGACACCCTTTCTAATCAAGAGCTTTAAATATACCCGATGACTAGTTCCCCACAGCCGTCTGTGACAATGAAATCCACAGATTCACCACCCTCTTGCTAAAGAAATTCCTCCTCATCTCTGTTCTAAAGGGACATCTCTTTAATCTAAGGCTGTGCCCTGCAGTCCTAGAATCCCCCACTCGAGGGAGCATCCTCCAGGGCTTACAATATTCAATGAGATCCCCCCTCATTCTTCCAAGCTCCAGTGAGCACAGGCCCAGAGCCTCCAAATGCTCCTCATATGTTAACCCATTCATTTCTGGAATCATTCTTGTCACCTGCTCTGGACACTTTTCAAAGGCAGCATATCTTAGTTAGATAAGGGGCCCAGAATCGCTCACAATACTCCAAGTGAAGCCTCACCAATACGTTATAAAGCCTCAGCATTACATCCTTGCTCTTATATTCTATTCCTTTCAAAATTAATGCTAACATTGCATTTTCCTTCCTTACCACAAACTCAACCTGCAGGTTCACCTTTAGGAAATCCTGCATAAGGGCTCCCAATTCTCTTTGCACCTCCAATTTTTGAATTTTCTCCTCATTTATAAACTAGTCCATGGCTTTATACCTTAAACAAATGTGCATGACCATACACTCACCAACACTATCACAACTGCCTCTTCTTTACCTATTCTCCTAATCTGTCTAAGTCTTTTTGCAGACTCCCTGCTTCCTCAACACTACCTGCACCTCCACCTATCTTTGTATCATCTGCAAACTTGGCCACAAAGCCATCGATTCCATTGTGTAAATCATTGACATATAATGTGAAATGAAGCAGCCTCACACTCGCCCCTGCGGAACACCATGAGTCACCGGCAGCCAACCAGAGTAGGCCGCCTTTATTCCCACTCTTTACCTCCTGCCAATCAGCCAATCGTCCATGCTGGCATCCTTCCTGCAATACCAAAGGCCCTTATCTCGTTTAGCAGTCCGTGCGCAGCACCTTGTCATATGCCTTCTGAAAATGCAAGTAAATATCCATTGACTTTCCTTTGTCTACCCTGCCTGTTATTTCCTCAAAGGATTCCAAAAGACTTGTCAGGCAAGATTTCCCCTTCAGAAAACCATGGTGATTTTGGCCTGGAAGTATCTAAAACCTCAACCGACACTGAACAGGTGGACTCATCTCAGCCAAGCCACTGCACTGTTGACTAGAAAAGAGTGATATGACTGTCCAATCAGACTATAGTATAGCATTAGCATGCATAACTGAATTTACATATTGAATGAATCATGATTGAAGGAGAAGATGAAAATGCAAGGCCCAAAAAGATGTGAAATGTGAGCATTAAAAGGTAATATTCTTTAAAAATAAAAACATCTGTTCTGCCTAAAACAAATGTAATGCTGCTAAATTTTGCACCATATAAGAAGAAGGATGTCCTGTTTAAAGATATCGGTGGCATGACCGAGGTGGACTTTACTCTTTCCCATGGACGCTGCCTGGCCTGCTGAGTTCCTCCAGCATTTTGTGTGTGTTGCTTGGATTTCCAGCATCTGCAGATTTTTCTCTTGTTTGTGGCTGAGGTTAGTTCACTTCTCCAGTATCCAGTGAGGTTTGGGGGTACTTTGAAGCACAAGGTACATCTCTAAGTACAAATTACTTCCATCCAAAGTCATTACAAAAGCTGAAAACTATGGATCTGAGAAAAGGGGAGGAAAGCAGGCTATTGAGTGCATAGTTGTGTTGAAGAACTCATCCATGGTGCTTTTTTATATTGTGCTTTACAGCACAGGTAAGTGTATGGATTAGCAGCTGGATGTGTTCACCCACAGCTATTGAATATGACCTTGCATACAAAATTGTGTCATAGAAATGGTATCCCAAGAAGGCTGAAAAAAATTGTCCACTGCCACTGCTAAGTTAACAAATTTCACGTCACATGCTGGCGACAATAAACCTGACTCTGATTCTGATTCTGAATGGTATAATTGTAGCTCAGAGTCAGAGAAACATAATGAGTACAATAAGTCAGTTATTATTACTGTATTTACCACAGTTTTTTCATTTTAGGAAAAATGACTGTTACAAAAAAGAATTATCATATTTTGGCAGTCCTCAAATTCAAAGATTGAAAAGGCAAGGAAAGCAAGTTTGTAGTTTGAAAGGTGAGGAATTAGGATGGTGCAACAGGCATTTCGATAATGAATCATGACTCTCAGCTTAGCAAGTTAGCTAGGGATCATTGATGGAACGCGCTGTCAAACTTAAACCAGATTGGTGCGATTTTACAGATGGAATGGGATCAGAAAACATGTCAGTGCACAGTCTGTCCAGCTATCAGCTATAGTAGAAAAACAACCAGCATTAGAGAGGAAGGACAATAAGTTCACACTGTGAACCTATTGGACAGGAAAAACTAGAGGTGTTTCAATTTTACAGGAACATGACCACAATACAGACATTCAATTTCCAGCTTAAAATCTTAGCATATGAACAGTTTAAGAGTGCTGCCTATTCATTAAACCATTATCTCTTTGAATAAAGATATATGGCCTCTGGACACACTATCACATTTGATGGAGATCAACAAGATGAGGCTGCCCTTCAGTGGCCATATCAATGGTCATGGGAAAGCCCATGGAGTTGAACAAGTACTTTTTCTCTTCCTGTACCCACCAGAAGTAAAATTTACAAAAAAAAAATACATTTCTCTCTTTCATGTTTATGAGGCTGCTGGAAAATTTGTGCAAAGCCTGACCAGCAGTGATCCTACTTACCGGGAATTAAATTTGAAAAAGGCTATTTGTTAATCTTGTAATAATAATTTTAAAAGATTCAATATTGTTGTGTCTATCAGTGAAAGCCATCAGAGAGCAACACAGCTGATAGTACAAAATTCCTTATTCGGCACACACAAGCTGACAGTGTTTGACTGACTCTGGAAAGAGGCTCCCTGACCTAATATTATACCACGTTTTAAATGCTGAAGTTCAAAGGTAACAGCAGGACAATTTCTGTAGTTAAAGTGCATCCATAATGCTTCCTTTGAATTACATATAATTTTAAAACTCCTAAATCTTTGCATCAACACTCCAGACACTCAAAATGGAAGTTAATCACTGCTGTCTCTGAGCTGCTTTCATGTGATGCAGACATCTCTGACATCTCAGGTTTCTTGTTCAATGGGATGCTCCCTGGCCTACAATCAACCCCGGTCTGCAGTTCGTTGTTCTGAGCTACAGTTTTAATTTAATCTACAATCCACATTCAGATATGAAGACTGGTTGCTGTTGAAGTTATTATTTTCTGTATTCCATAATTCCAGAATATGCCCTAACAAACATCATTTCAGAGATACATAAAATGAGTTCTGCAAATTTTCATGTTTTGGAAGCAGACCTTGAAAGCACAAGATATAAAGGCATTTGACCCATTCCATAAGATCATATCTGATCATTTCCCTCAGTCACTTCCCTGTAATAACCCCACAATCCTTCATTTCCTCACATATCTCTACCTTAGTCAATGTCATAAATGTATCAGTAACTGAGCCTCAACCCTTCGGTAGAGAATCATAAACATTCATTATTTTCTAGGTGAAAAAATGTATGCACATTTCAATCTTGAAGGGTTAAACATCCTACTGTTCAATTGAAATGCAGTGCAGTTATTTTATGGCCTAAAAAGCCATCTATATTACTCATTTCTACTTTGTGATCTTTATGTACCAATTATTTATCTTTACCTTAAATTTAGTTCTGCATTCTACGGTTCCAATTTTATTCTGCACCCAGAGTGATATCTTTGATCTGATTTAATATCAGTTCATCGCCATGGAGAGCAACTAAGTAATCAACATCCTAATGGAGATTTTGCAACACACTACAAAGAACCACTCAAGTGAAAAAAATCAAATAGCTATCACTTCTAAATAATTTTTCACAAGGAGGACAAGAATTTCAATCTCTCAGGACATTGAATATTCAGATAGCTACCTCATTAGAACTACTAATTGACCCAGGCCTAAACCCCTCAGCTAGAACATGGATCAACAGAACAAAATTTCACAGCTATTCAACAAGAAGAACAACAAAAGCTTCAGCATCACAACAAACTTCACACAAATATTATCACACAAAATTTGAGTTGCTACCATTTAATGAGATTATATGACAGATGACTAAAATCTTAGGCAAAGAGATATCAAAAACATCTTACAGAAGTTAAAATGGTGGAAAGTAATTTTTATCGAAGTAATTCAGGCACTTTGGACCTAGTTAGTTGGTGGTATGACCACAATTTACACCGTAAGATATCTTACACTGTTGCCAGACCAGAAATAATTATTAGTTTAGGAAGAGGTAAGGCTATGAAGAGATTTGAAACAATAATGAGAATTTAAAAATCAAATACCACTCAACTAGGTGCCACTGTGTGTGAATAGGAACAGGAGTCATGGAAGGGTTTAGGATAATCTTAAGGTATAGGTGGTAGGCATAGATTTGGGAATACCATGGAGATTTCAGCACAGAGGTGACAAAAATTTTGGGAGGTTTAGTAATGATAAGATCTAAGTGGACTTGACAGGCTGGGTGTGGAGAGGCTTTTTCCTCTTGTGGAAGACCCACTGTTTAAAAATGAGAGGTCATTACTGGATGTTAGACAACCAACTTGACCATTTAAAATCAGCAGAGGAGGTACATGTCATAACAGGGAGATGGATCTGAATGTTTTGAGATGGGCTGAATGGCCTAATTTTGCTCCTATGTCGTCTGATCTTATGGTCCTACAGCATGGCTTTGTGGAAACTGCATAGTCCCTGGATGAAATAGGTGCAGGGACACGAAGGGGTCAAGTGTAGATGCATGGAGAATGCAGGCAATACCTCTTCCTTGGGAAAAGGTATATGCCATTGCATCTAATTAAATGACAATGCAGGGCACTGCAATATCATTCAAAGAACAGGTGAGGCTGGAAAAAGCAGCATGGCTTATCTTAGGGGACAATTTTCTTTTAAAATAGCACAGAAGGAGGCAGACAGAGTATTACTGTCTCCAACTATTAGATGTAAATTTTTGAGAACTTAAAATAAAAACAGTAAAACTCAATGTCTTAAGCAACATTTGTGTTGAGAGAAAGATAGTTGGTATTTTAGATTGATGACCTTTCTTTAAAATATGTAAATTCTGTTTCTCTCTTCTCAAAGGCAGCCTGACCCATTAAGTATTAACAGCATTCTCAATTTTCACTTCAGATTTTCATCAGCTACTCCCATATGAAATAGGATATTTGCACTTACTCAGTATTAATACCATTCATTAAAGGCATTAAAACATTTTTAGCATAATATATAAAAATAACATTTGCCAACACACAAACTTATCTCCCAAATTCAATTTTTCATAAATGGTATAAATGCAGCACAGCGAGACAATAATAGATTTGATTCTATTCATAAAATGTATCTGATACTTCAAACATGAAATTACAAGGATTTTAATTCTCCATAGACTCTTCTCCTACCATAAAAATGCAGTCAATGCAACTTCTAAATTATATTCTTTAAATAAAATTGCTTGCAGCAGCAGCATATTACTGATGCTTTTTATTGGATCAAAACTTGATAAAGCAGAGCAAGTTCTCAATTCCAAACTGAACCAAAAAGTGTTGGAAAACATCAATGTGGAACTATTTGAAGCAGCTGAACTACTAGGAAACTTCTGTGTAACGTTCACATCCGGCATTCAGAGTTCAACCTACAACCATTAAACTCAGTAAAAGCACCACCAATGTTACTGGATCTAACACAGAAGATTCAGACAAGCAAAAAGTAAATATTAATTACTAGAAGATAGAACCTGAGATCCCAACCCCATTACTGCCTTTATTTGCCACATCCAACGTACTGCTCTTAAATACATCTGATATTTATAGGTCAACAGATTTAAATATTGAGAAATTAAATAAGAAAAACCATATACAGGTAAAATTAGTATAAATTAATTAAAATATAAATATAAATTTATACAACGTCAATTAAACAAAACTATTAACATGAGCTACCTTTTTGATGAAGTGTCTGTTACCTTCAGGCCAGCTATAAAGCTAAAAGACCAGATGCAAAGTGCATCAGTTCCCTTAGCTTAGCACAACTGGGAGCTGCTCATATAATCAATAATGAGTTCAATGCAGAGCAGTAGATTTGGCCTCCAGCACATAGCTAACCTCCAGGTTTCAGTATAAAGAGACACAACTCAACACACGGAGAACATCTGGGGGCTGAAAGGTTGAAGTCCTCTGTGGAACCACCACTTACACCAAAGCTAAATCTGGCCAACAGCAGCCAGTTTACAAGCATTGCTTTTAATCATGGTGGGGTGATTTATACAGGTCTATTTCATTCTGTACATCAAACAAATTAAGTCTATAAGAGATAGGAGCAGAATCTGAGCATACGGTCTCTTGAACTACCTTCACTACTTAGATTGCATTCTGATCCTGGCCTTCATTCCATTTTCCCAGCTGGTCTTCATAAACATAAATTTCCATAAAGATTCAAAAGTTATTTTAGCCTTGAGGATGCTTAATAATAATTTATGCAGGAGACAATTCCATAGATCCATGACTATTCCAAAGAAGTATCTCTCCCTCTGGAACAATGCCCTCCTCCACTCTAGATTCACCATTCTGCAGAAGAAAAGACATCAATCCAATTGCATATCCAGTTAGCCAGCTCTCCCTGGATTCCAACCTTCCAGAGCAGACAACCATGTGGAACCTTATCAAAGGCTTTACTGAAGCCCATATAAACCATATTTACTGCCCTGCCTTCATTAGCTTTCTTGGTCATATGATCACAAAATTCAATCAGTTCATAAGACATGATTTCTGATGCACAAACCATACTGATTACCCTTAATTCTTCCCTTGCAAAAAACTTTGTTCTTTCTGGCTATCCAATTAGGATTTTCATTTACCACTTCCTTAATAATGGATTTCATCACTTTCCATAATGACAGACGTTGAGCTAACAGAACTGAAATCCCCCGCCTTCTTGCTCACTGTTTTTTTTTCAACAGTGATGTAATGTTTACAGTTTTCCAATCCATTACATCCTTTCAAGAATCAGGAGAGCTTTGAAGATCAAAAGAATATCCATTTCCTTTAGAATTATAGGCAATCTGGTCTAGAAAACTTGCCAGGATTTTGTCTCATTAATTTGCCTAATAGTTTTCTTCAGTGATAGTGCCAGCTTTAAGGTCCTTTTGCCTCTTAGCTTTCTATTATTCTGATGTGTTTCTTGCACCACCACTATGAATACAGATATATATTATACAATATAGGGGTAGAAAATATAATCAAATGAAAAATTATTCTCAACATGCTACTCTTTGCTGATGGCTGATTGCCTAGTAATTTTCTGTCTGCTGACTGTGTTTCAAGAACATGCCAACCAAATAATTAAAAGCAAGACATCTAGTTTTCAAAATATGAGATTAATATAAATAACTGAAAATAATTTTCTTTATTCAAGCTACCCACCGAATACAAAATTGCAGCTTCATTCTTTATAGAAGATTATAGGTCTGCGCAGTAAGCTTTATTATCTAAGAGTCCCACCACAGTAGATTCAGGCTCCTTTGAAGATCAGTTTCCAGGAGTACTAAATGCCATGAAAATTGTTAATGCATCGTGGTTACAATGGTGTGTGATGCCCAACACATTATGCACAAGTTTTTGCTGCTTTTTCCTCAAACTAGCAACTTGTTCCTTTTATATTATGATAAATCTCATTGACACCTGTTACTTGGTGCAATGGAATCATATCTTATTTTGAATCTGTGCTTTCAGGAAAGTAAGCAACGAAAATGAGGATAAACTGCAAACCAGGTTTGCTATGGTTCGAGGTAAAATAGATTATAAGGATTCCATTAGAGTAGCTATGAATCAGAATATAATCTTCCTTTGATCATTTGAAACTTCAGAGTATTGAAGGCAATGGTGAGTGACACAGTAAAGGAAACGAGATCTGGGGCAGATTAGTCCTGACCATATTGAATGGCAGGTTTGGCCTACGTCTGCTCCTATTTTCTTAAATTCATACATGATCATTTAACTAGAAGCTTGGTGGGCGCAAACATCCAGAAATATATTTCTTAAATAAAAATTAGTATCTACTGGAGATTAAGTGAGTGTTGTGAGGACAAGAAGTAAATTGATAATGTGCCACCTCCTTCTCATATATGAGGTACTGACAAAAGGAATTGTCTCCAGGACTTTGCTTCCTACCAAAGTACGAGCCAAACTCATAATGTGTCTCAGCTCAACCTCAATGAAACAATGCACTGACTTTTTCCATAGAATTGCGATTGACATTTTAATTAATTTCTCACTGTAAAGTTAATGTAGCCGCCTTCCAGTGACTGTCATGACACAGGGTCTGCGTCCATTCAAAAATGGACTGCATTTCCACAGTTTTTTTTAATAAAAATCTTACAACAGAGAGAAGCTTTGTACCCAAAGTTCAGTGTCTAATCACTCTCGATAATTTAAATCCTTGTTTGAGTGAAGAACAACAATGCAAGCAGACTATTAAGTAAATACTAATGCCAAATAATTATCATTTCAGAGATAACAAAGATGATAATTCTAGTAATAAGACAGAAAAATCAATCTAATGAGAAAAGCTAGGTTCAATGAGCAATATTTACCTAATCTCACTGTATCGCCGTGTATCTTCCTGTCAACTGTCTTTTAAGCTGAAAATAAGATGGCAGCTAATGAGATATATTAGTAATTAAGTCATTGCCAGTCCCAGAATTAACAAGTACGGAGGCCAAAAAATCTTCAAGAAACTTTTAAAGTCAGTTCGCCCGTGTAGCTGCATTGAAACTGTGGAGAAAAAGACGTCATTAAGCAGGATGGTTTACACAGGTTTGTATGTTTTCCTCGCATCTGACTGGAGGTTCAGGCATAGAGTATCCTCTTCCAGCTGCCCTTCCAGCACGGATCATTTTGATTTTCAACCACTTTTGTAGACACTTCCTTCCTCGTTTTCCATCTTGCTGTTTTTCAACACTCAGTTTTTTCTAAATGAAATATTCTAGAATATCCTAGAAGGCATCCATTTAAGGAGACAGGTGAACCCAAGGGGTAGGTTTTTCCACACAGAGGGTACATCGAAGGAGCTACCAGAGGAAGTGGTAGAGAGCCTTTAATTACAACCTTTAAAAGCCATTTAAACAGGTACATAGACAGAAAGGCTCAGAGGGATAGGGGCTAAACACAGGTGAATGGGATTAGCTCAGGTAAGCACCTTGGCTGGCAAGGACAATTTAGGCCAATGGGCTTATTTCTGTGTCGTATAACTCTACTAGCAACAGAAATGAACTGTGACCCCATATGCTTGTGCCGCGCTTCCATATAGCAATCCCAGCATGTCATGTGATGTTGCTCAATGCCACTAGTTATGTTTCAACAAGTTAAATTTGCACTGTCATGTCTATTCAGTTCATTGGAGAAAGTACATTCAGACAGAATGAGGGAATTGTCCTTTGAGGACGGTTTGGATAAGCTTGGTCAACATTCACTGGAGCTTAAAGACTGAAAAGAATCTCAAGGAGACTGATAAGACTCTGGTGTTACTGACAGAGCAGATTCTGGTCCCTCAGATTGTTCTACAAAAGGGGCATTAGACCGAAGTAAGGAAAGAATAATTTAAACCTGAGATGAGGAAAGTCAATTTACTCAAATTATGGTAGTTTTTTTGAATGTTTACACCAGAGAGCAGAGGATGCAGATTAGTATATTTGAGATTCAGATTGATAGATAGTTGATGCAAATATAAGAACATAAATTTGAGACACTGGATCAAACACAACCTATGCAGATGAAAGGTAAAGCTATTTCCTACATCTATTTTTGTTTCTATATCTATGAATAGAAAGACTTTACACGAGCTGAGAAACAAAGGTAGAATAGTGTGTAGCAATCACATTGTATTCGCTTGTCTTTCTACCTGACAGAATGAAGAAGAGGAAAGTTAATGTGTATTTATTTATCCTTCAATTGAAATGCACATTAATGCTTCATTGTGGTATTCCACTCATTACTCTCCTCAATGACGTTAAGAACCATAGTACTTCACCTCCGCAATCTCAATTAATACAGTATTTCTGCTTTATTACGAATGATTGGAGGGACCCTGGGCAGCTGAAGTATGGGTGTGTGATGCCAGGTTACTATAAAATCTATCTTTGTTTGTAAACCAATTTGACACATATGGTGCATTTCCTTCAGAGGCTTCCCAGCAGCAGCTCCTGGAAACCTGGCACGTTGCATTTCATTCATTCTTTTGGTATTGCTGACTAAGCCGGGATGATGTACAGATTCTTGAGAACTGCACTCATCCGGACAAATGGAGAGCATTCCTGTATACGCCTTCTGGCACTGTGCAAATGGGGGGAGAGGATTTGGAGGTGAATCACTCACGGCAGGATACCAAGGTTACCAACTATATTCATGCTCTCACAACCATAGTATTGATGTGGCTGATTCTATTGAGTTGCTGGTCAGTTTCCAGTAGGAAGGTGGCATATTCGATCACAGCGGCTTCTACAGGGTCGACAAAAGGTGCTATTGTCCTTTTAAAACAGAGGTCGGCAACCTTTTTGTCTCTGTGGGCCGGATCGCATATTAATGAGTGGCAGGTGGGCCAGATAAATGCCATAAAAAACTCGAAATATGGGGATTAATCCATTTAAATACATTAAGTTATGTTTTGCCTCAAATTAATGAATAATGCATACTAGAAAATAATTTATGCTTAAGGTTGCCTACCCCATTTTAAAACATAATTTTATGATTACTAGATCCTGCTAGACATTAAGAACTTAAAGCACTGCAGGTCTACCCCATCAGTGGGTTGCTTCTTGGTGGGGAAAACGAAGGAGCTGCGGATCATGCTGCTGCTTGCATTGAAGGAGGTGCACAGTCTAATAACGAATGACCATCTTAGTCGCTTTTCTTGTGATCACAAGACTTCTTGTACACCGTTAATGTGAAATTTTGCAAGTTCGATTCGCTAATCTGTTAGCGGGGAGCAGTGGCAGATGGCAGGAAAGCTGTGTAGCCTCAGTTGTAGCAAGGACTAGGCCTCAAGCTGTGGTGCCACCTGTTTACAGCTGCCAGAAGAGAGGTGTCGGAATCAGTGCACTCCATTTTTTTGCGTGGTTGTTGTACTTTACTGATATCTTATATGTTCTTGCTATCTTATATGTGTGAGGACTAGGCCTCAAACCAGTTTACAGCCAGCAGGAGAGAGATGTCGGAGCCAGTACACTCCACTGGGGGCAGTGTGGTGCAGCATCCAGGCTGGTGTTGGTGCTGCTCTCCAGTGTTTGCTCGGCAGAAGACAAGCTGTATTGCAGTCAACTGCAGATCTCTGCAGCGTTCATGGCTTGGTTCTGGACTTTTTTTTTGTGTGGCTGTATGTTGCTGACATCTTTGTGTGTTTGCTATTTTGTACGTGCTATGTGTGTTGTGTGATTGTTGGTACTGTGTTGGCCCCGGAGTAACACTGTTGTGTTTGGTTGTATTGATGGGTATTCATGTATGATTGAATAACAATTAAACTTGAATTGAATAGTTACCTTCTGATTAGTGACATTAGAGAAATTCACCAATGGTGATGCTATTCAATGCCAGGTTTGAGTGTTACGTCCTGTGATATCCCTAAATTCTGTGACATCCTTTAACTTCAAGGCCTTATTATAGCCATGGCCAAATTTACCATCAAGGTAAAGGTGAGAGAGTCTGGTCTCGGCACCAAGGGAGCACTTGAGCAAAGTTGGGACTAAAGAGGCAGTAAAATTTAAAACTAATCGAACCAAGGGGAAATTTTGAGTGAGGTAAATCTTGGTGGTTTTCAGAGACAAATCATTCAAAACCTCTTTGCCAAGGTGAAGAAATCTTTGGGATCCATATCCCTGGAGTCACTGGCAGACATAAACTTAAAAGAGAACTACAGTAGCAGGATCTGGTCAGGAGCAAGGCATCCTGCAGTGAGTGATCGATGTACTCTCCAGGAGCATTGCAAAAGAAACACATCAGGACAATGATGAAGCATCTGAACAAGTGAAGCTCAGACATTACTCAGAAGGATCTGCACCGTGAGATCCAATACCCCACCTGAATGTGCCTCACCCACCACCCTATGCATTCTCTCCCTCTACCAGCAGCACAAAATTATTTCATCCACATAATGTATTCCAAAAACTCACAAAGGATATTTTAACAGAAAATACCAATCGTGTGACCCCCCCCCCCCCCATCGACTCATTGAAAGTGCAAGAATGGCGGGTGTGTGGGAAGTCACTTATATTCTTTATTTTGAAATGTGTTGACATGTGTTCAGTATTACTGGATCTGAACCCTGGAGCTCAGAAAGTGTCGGTGTGCTGAGAGTGATTTCATCTCACACGCTGCAGTAGTTCAAGGTGGCAGAACAGCAATTGATTTTGGGAAGTATGAAGAACGTGTGGTACATGGTGATTACACTCATGATGATCATTTCCCTTGGATGAAAAAAATTTAAACTTCTATGATCATAACTTTAAAATCCAACTGTCAGCGTTCCACAGCTGCCCTTCTAAAGAGCTGATGTTTTATAGTCCTGTAATATAGCCGGGCATATTTTATGGTAGAAATGGCAGAATTCATGACGTGACTCTTCCATCACCTCTACTATTTGCTCTTCTTTTACCGACACTTTCCTAGAGAAGTAACAACTGTCCACGTACCTCTTTTTACTCACTGTCCAGAACACCTAACACTATTGTTGAGTGAAATGTCTTTTTGCATTTCCTTTACGTAACATTCTGCTCACAGGGCTATCACAGCTCTTTTTATTTGCTTTAGCTGTGCTAAATCTGTGACTCTGTGTGTTTGAGGGGACAATGACAATAGATTATGTTTGTTAATATCAGATACTGGAAGAAATTTATTTAACCCTACTCAGCATTATTACGGGCTCTCATATTCTGTCTTTCTTGACCACGTTGCACCCAAGAGGGATGTTCTAACATTTTTACTGTATTTATAATGCTGATGCAAGAAGACACATCTCCAATAGCACTTGAGTTTTACATTTAGATAATTTACTTAAGATAATGAACTGTGTCGGTAGTCAAATAGAAAAACAAAGTAGGCCCCTAACACTTTACTATGAAATTGCTTTTTTATATTCACATTTCTTAGCAATTTTGGAGGTTAGGTTCTGGCTAACTTCAGATTTCCAACACTTACAGTATTTCATTTTCGAGTTTTAACTGCTTATCCTTCTGCAATTTTGCAGTTGACAATGTCCATCATTCACCAAACCAGGATGCTGATTTGGAAAGTCTTGCATTTTTCGAAAAAGGTGATAAATTTGGTCACAAATCTGCTAGAATAGTTAAGAACCTTCATGATTAAATGCCAGTGCATAAAGGAACATTCATATTTTTGCAGCACATTATATCATGAAAACATCCCAAAATGCTTCACAACTAGTGGATTTGTTATAATATCACTGCCATCTTTCCAAGGACAACTAGAATGGACAATGAATGTTGGCCTTGATAGCAATCCCCAAACCATGAACATAAATTGAGGAAACAATGAGGAAAATGGCAACCATTATCCATCGAACCAGTTTTCACAAGAAAAAATGTGATGTTCAGCAGTCTCCTTTTGAGATGATTAGCTTAGGGCACTACTGCCACAACACTAAACATGCTCCGTATTCTATCTTGATTTATCCCATGGGCCCTTAATGCCTTTCTTAAGCAGGGAAATTAGAGGATGATTTATTTTCACAGTGTATCCCCTTCAGGATAACAACTCAAAGAGTAAAACATCCCGCAAATGGTTAGTTAATGCTTCATCTTAGACCATGGATTGCAGCTCAATTCAGGCCAAACCAATAATTTACCTAATCAGACAAAACAGTCAAGGCTTTACCAAATTTGCCATCTTGGTGAAAATGCATAAATTGCATATTTTCCTCACATTGATGTTATCCGCAATGCAATATTTTTTATTCTTTACAAAGCATATTTGCTGAAGTCTTCCCATACAGCAAATTAGTTGCTGAAAGGTAGCTCATATGTTTTCAATAGGTTAACCACAATAGGTCAACGGCAGATGCAATCTCAATGGCTCTTCACACGGCTTTAGACCACCTGGACACCACAAACACCTACGTCAGGATGCTGTTCATTGACTATAGGTCAGCATTTAATACCATCATTACCACAATCCTGATTGAAAAGCTGCAGAACGTGGGCCTCTGTACCTCCCTCTGCAATTGGATCCTCAGCTTCCTAACCAGAAGACCACAATCTGTGTGGATTGGTGATAACATCTTCTTGCTGATGATCAACACTGGCGCACCTCAGGGGTGTGCGCCTGCTCTACTCACTATATTCCTATGACTGTGTGGCTCGGCATAGCTCAAATACCATCTATAAATTTGCTGATGATACAGCCATTGTTGGTAGAATTTCAGGTGGTGACAAGAGGGAGTACAGGAGTGAGATATGCAAACTAGTGGCATGGTGTCACAACAACAACCTGGCACTTAACATCAGTAAGACAAAAGACTTGACTGTAGTCTTCAGGAAAAGTAAGACAAAGGAACACATGCCAATTCTCTTTGAAGGATCAGAAGTGGAGAGAGTGATCAGTTTCAAGTTCCTGGGTGTCAAAATCGCTGAGGATCTAACCTGATCCCAACATACTGATGCATTTATAAAGAAGGCAAGACAGTGACTATAGTTCATTAGGAGTTTGAAGAGATTTGGTATGTTAACAAGTACACTCAAAAATTTCTATAGATGTACTGTGGAGAGCATTCTGACAGGCTGCATCACTGTCTGGTAATGGGGGGTGGGAGGCTACTGCACAAGACCAAAAGAAGCTGCAGAGGGTTGTAAATTTAGTTGGCTCCATCTTGGGTACTAGCCTACAAAGTATCAGGACATCTTTAAGAAGCAGTGTCTCAGAAAGGCAGTGTCCATTATTAAGGACCTCCAGCACCCAGGGCATGCCCTTTTCTTACTGTTACCATCAGGTAGGAGATACAGAAGCCTGAAGTGATTCCTCAGTGATCCAGGAACAGTTTCCACCCCACTGCCAACCGATTCATAAATGGACATTGAAGCTTTGGATGCTACCTCATTTTTAAAATAAATACTATTTCTGTTTTTGGCACGATTTTTAATGTATTTAGTATACATATACTGTAATTGATTTACTTATTTATTAATTATTATTATTTTATTTTGTGTTTCGTCTTCTATATTATGTATTGCATTAAACTGCTGCTGCTGAGTTAACACATTTCATGACACATGCCAGTGATAATAAACCTGATTCTGATTCTGATTCAAAAATTATCCATTTTCTGCCAACTACAATCTGTGGACGATATTACCATCATTCACAATATTATCTTTTCAAAGCTCTCAATATTTTATTGAAACTAACCCCAATTGCATATTAAATAGACCCCTTTCTCTGTCATTTGTGAATTATTTCCACCAATTGGTTTAGCAATCAGTCCAGAATTCTATTCTACATCAACATAGTGACAATCAGCAATAGCAATTTCTCATCTCTCTCTCTCTCCAAGAGCAGCAACAAGAGTTTACAAAGGTGAAAAATAGCTTTTTTGGCCTGAGGGCAAAAATCTATAAAATTATCACCTGGTTCTTAAAAGTGGTCAAGACATGTCTAGTTATAGTATTTGAAATAACCTAAAGCCCTGAGAGACAATGATGTGCACAGTACATTTTCAATATATAAGCAGAGTGGGAAAATCATTTTTAGCAATTTCTAAAATGCACACAGTATCCACAAAGGACAATCTACCTCATTTTGTTTCAATGAGTTTTATGACTTGGAAACAATTGCCTAGTTTTTTTTAGATTGAAGTTTGCTATGTTCTTATCAGCCAATACTTCTGCTGTTTTTATAAGCTGTACTATCAGTCACACACTAAAATTAATCAAATTCCACTTTAAAAGTTTGCAGAGAATTCAAATTCACTACCTGAGCAACCCAGTCCACAGTCATTTAACTTATGAGAAAAGAAAAGCCCCCGACTTGCAACTTACAGCTATACTTACATAACGTAGAATAAACTCAGATAGCGTTGAATGTATTATGCTAGTCAGGTTAGAAGGATGGAGAGAAAATTGAGTGGTGGGTACAAGTTAATGATCCTTCATTATTCACATTAAAAGTTAAATATATTTAAGCATTACAGTGCAGGGAAATGGCTGGCAATAGCAAAGGGGAAGTCTGTGATCAGGTGCCATATTGTAAGAAAATACTGATAGAAATGGTACAAATAAGGAAACGAGATCAGTCATGCGGGACTGAATATACCTAGCATCTGCCTTCCTCTTTGAACCAGGACTGATCAGGAGATTTGAATGAATGGTGGAAGGAGGATACACCAAGCCACAGGGTTACAGATGGTCAAATAAACCTGCATGCTAATTTTCAATAATTGGTGTGCAACAATGCCTAGATCTGTTTGAGTATCTATATTTACCAGTCTCTTAACTATTTAAAAAGAACTTTCTACTGGTTTCTGCAGAATGATTGAGCTGACGATACTCTACATTATATTCTATCTGCTGTATACTATTCAGTGGAAGCCCATCTGCATCCTCCTCCTCTATCATACCATCAGCAAACTGAAGTGCATCACCTTTATTCATCTCATTTAGATCAGCAATATAGATTGACCACAGCTGGGGCCTCGACACTGATGCCTGTTGTACCCCACTAATAAAAGGTTTTCAACCTGAAAAATGCCCCCTCCTATTCATATTTTCTGTTTCTTGTACTTCAACAATCCTCAATCCATGCTAGTATATACACCATTCCCAAACATCCCAATATCATCCACTCTGAGTGGGACCTGACACAGACCTAGAAGTTGAAACATAATCAGAAAAACTAGTTTACCATTATCTTCTGTTAGTTAAAACTCATGAAAATCCAACAGATTTGTCAGATAAGTATTTTCGTTCAGTAATTAAAGTTGGCTCGGCCGTGTCCTCTTGTTATTTTCCAGGAAACGCTACCTTACTAATAGGTTCCAGCATTTTCAAAATATTAAATATAAATGAACATAGACATATCTAAAATTTATTTCATGATATGATGTAGTATATTTTATTATAAGGTGGAAAAGAATTAAATGCCAATTATCACCTAAAGGGATGATTTGTAGTATTTGTACTCAATTGTCCCAATCCTTCCTTTATGCAATAATTACAACTTTATCAATCTAACCTTGTAAGATACTGTAAAACAGATGCTATCTATAATCCCTACATTAATCAAGTTTTAGCATATTCACCTTTACCTGACAGAAACAAGAAAAAAGTTGAATTTTATTGGTTTTCACTTGTCGGAACAACATAAATTTGCACTCTTGCAAGCACAAGGCCCAGAATAATTTTGTGAGATTCCAAAAATTAAAAAAAATCCAGTTATAAACAACTATACAATTTATTTCAATAAAAGCAAAATAAATTATAAAGCAACTGTAGTGAGTAGGGGATGAATATGAGCACAAAATCATTCCCAATCACTTACAGCTGCATATGATTGACTGGGAAATTACTCTATTTTGAAAGAGGAAGGTGATGTCACCAAATCCTGTTCCATCATTATATTGCCAGATCAAAGGCAATGAAAGGTTCTTTTCACTTGACAGTGTACCTGATTGGTCTAGCCTTATAAATGGTAACTCCTTTATGAAATGTGCTAAGATACATCAGTCTTTAACCACCCTAAGAATCTAAGTATGCTACATATTGAGACCTTCATGTAAGAAGTGAATCTTCCTGTCTAGGTAGGTATAGACTGCTTTCTGTGTAGATTCTGATATGCATTTCAAATATACAAGTTATGCTTTGGTTAATTGCTTCTCATAAAGTGGTGAGTGGTATTTACTATATAGAATAGCAGCATAATCCGTGTAATTCCTCATAGTGCTCTCATCTTATAGAATGATCATTTTTGCATAGGGAATTCAGCACAGATTCTTTTGTATCAAGCTATAGTATATGAAAATGCTGCTCATCAGAATGTCTGAAACAGCAATTCAAATATTTCCATTATGTATAAAGTTAGACAATAAATGTGGGGTCACTTATGTATTTTTCATTGTGCTACTAATATAATCTGTTTTTGCCAATTTCCTCCCCAGAGTTCCCACCTATCACTGTGCAGCATCCTCCTGTTTGGTCTGAAATCTGTAACTTAAACATGTATTTCAGGAATGAGGTTTTCTGAAATTCTGATGGCAACAAAGTGAAACTAGGACCGGGTAAATGTCAAGAATACCTTGAGCCTGGTGTTGGGTATTAAATCTATCAGCCTTGTGAGTCTAAAGCATACAGAAACACAAGGTAAAATAGACTCACATCTGCTTTGTTCTGGCCATGATGAAGCAAGCTCTGAGCACTAGGAGTGGTGGGCCGTCAGAATTGTTATTCTCATTATTTTAAGTCACATGAGAAACATAAACTCAGTTTTAGAAGGAGTTTTTAAAGTTAAAGCAGGGTACAATTGTGTTAGTGGATGAGCAACCAAAACTCTGAATCATTGATCTGGAGACACAAGTTTAAGTTCTGGCAGAGCAGGGGGAAAATTTAAATTTAGTACACAAATCCGCAATATTTTAAAACAGCTTGTGCTAACAACTGTGGAACTATTGGATTGTTGTTAATAAAAAGTTTCACTAATTTTACTCTGTGGTTAATCATACCAATATGATTAACTTTTAATAGGCACCTCACTTCAAGTGAGGATGGATAATAAATGTTTCCATTGCCAGTGATATCCATGTCCTTTGAATAAGTAAATATACGAAAGTACTGGTCTAAATTTGGCTGAACTTTCCCTAGGTAATAAATAGGTTCCGTGTATCCATGACAGACAAAGGGACATTGTGGCTTTGGAGCTGTGTCAGTGGAATAAGGGGATGGGAACAAGTGCAGAGAGACAGAGGGGTGTAAAATGAGGGTAGAAGCAAAAAGTAGTAAGGTGAAAAGTAAAAGTGGCAGGCAGGCAAATCCAGGGCAAAAATTAAAAAGGACCACTTTTCAACATAATTGTATAAGGCTAAGAGTGTTGTAAAAACAAGCCTGAAGGCTTTGTGTGTCAATGTGAGGAGCATTCATAACAAGGTGGATGAATTGAATGTGCAGATAGTTATTAATGAATATGGTATAGTTGGGATCACAGAGACAGTGGTGGGAGTTGTGTACAGGCCACTTAACAGTACTAGTGAGGTTGGGGATGGCATAAACAGGAAATTAGAAATGCATGCAATAAAGGAACAGCAGTTATAATGGGTGACTTGAATTGGTAAGGGTGCTGAGGAAGAGGATTTCTTGGAATGTATGCGGAATGGTTTTCTGAACCAACATGTTAGATAACATGACATATCTAACATAGTTAGATATGGCCCTTGTGTCTAAAGGGATCAGGGGGTATGGAGAGAAAGCAGGTACAGGGTTCTGAGTTGGATGATCAGCTATGATCATACTGAATGGTGGTGCAGGCTTGAAGGGCCGAATGGCCTACTCCTGCACCTATTTTCTATGTTTCTATGTTAACACTCAGAGTCCTGCCATTGGAGGTAGATGATGGAGTTAAGGCAGCTGGTTCTGTTATTGACTTCAGTGTTGAAATTCCTGACAAGATCACAAGTGTCAATGTGGTTTGAGAAGCATAGATCTGCAGATAAATTTTGCAACAATTATGTCAAATTTGCATTATATGCCAAAACACATCAATATTGTACACCCAGAAACCTTCATACATGCATCCATCAAAATATAATATAATTTCCCGATGTACATGGAGAATCACTGTTCACATTTACTCTTCAAATCTGTTGCTTTGGGTAACAAATACGTGATAAAACTTCCAGGACTTCAGATTCTCTCCAGCCAGACAGCAATAAATTGATGTTCTTCATAATGAATGCAGTTCTGAGAGAATGGAAGTGACTGAAGAATTCAATTCCTAAAGGAATAATCCACAAAATTGATTTGTGCGTGATGTTGTGAATGGGAATACACGCTGAGAGTATGGTCATGCTCTTCTATTACTATAGCACATCCACTTTAAAGGTCAACGTGATGTGCATTCAGAGACATTCTTCTGCACACCACTTGAAACTCCTGGTTATTTGAGTTTTTCTCGCCTCCCTGTCAGCTTGAACAGTCTGGCCATTCTGCTCTGACCTCTCTCATTGACAAGGCGTCTTCATCCACAGAGCTGCCGCTCACTGTTTATTTTTTCCGCTCCATTCTCTGTAAACTGGTGAAACTGTTGTGCATGAAAACACCAGGGGACAGCAGTTCCTGAGATACTCAAACCAGCCCGTCTGGCAAAGTCACTTAGATCACATTTGTTCCCCATTCTAAAGTTTGGTCGAAACAACAGCTGAACTTCTTGACTGTATCTGCTTGCTTTTATGCATCGAGTTGCTGCCATATGATAAAGTGGCCACTGTGCATGTTGGTAAATTGGTTTATTATTGTTACACGTACTGAAGTACAGTGAAAAAAGCTTAACTTGCATATTGTCCATATAGATTAGTTAATTACAAGAGCGCATTGAGGTAAAACAATATCAGAGTGTAGTATTAAGTGTTACAGGACAAAGAAAGTGCTGTGCAGGGAGGTAGTAAGATGTGAGGTCAAGAGTCCATCTTATTGTACTAGTGAACCATTCAATAGTCTTATAACAGCGGGACAAACGTGGTCCTTGAGCCTGGTGGTATGTGCTTTCAGGGTTTTGTAACTCTGCCTGCTGGGGTTTGGTAGGAAGGAAGTACCGAGGGTGGTTGGGAACTATGATTCTGCTGGCTGCTTTACTGAAGCATGGAGAAGTGCAGGCAGAGTCCATGGAGGAGAGACTGGTTTCTGTGATGTGCTGAGCTGTGACCGTGGTCTCTTGTGGTCACAAGCAGAGCAGGTGCTATACCAAGCCTTGAGGCATCTGGATAGGATGCTTTCCATGGCACCTCAGTATAAACTGGGGAGAATCAAAGGAAACAAGCAAATTCCTTTCATCCTCCTGATGAGCTAGAGACACTGGTGAGCTTTACTGGCCAAGGTGATAATGTGGTTGGAACCATGGTCACTGCTCAGAACTTGCAACTCTCAACCCTCTTACCCTGAGCACACACAATGTGTATATTGGTGATCCATAAGGGAGCCGTAACTTTATCATTAATAGACTTTAAACCCCTCCTGTCTTCAGCTCCATCACAAATCTTCCCTTTCTTCTGTTCTTCCATCCCCACACTTCCTTCCTCAGTGTTTAACAAACTGTTACAAGTAAAGCATTTTCTTTGAATGATGAATGAACACAAATCTGGCCTAACCTTTGGAATATGTAGAGGGTTTTCTATTTTTTATTAAACACAAAGAATCCTTTGCAGTTATATCTCAATAGATGGTCAGATGCATGGGTAAAAGCTGTAATAAGAAATATAACCTCACAGGAACTCCAAAAAATGCACAATTACCTAATAATCAATAAAAATTCTTTCTAGAAGTATAATTCTGGATCTTACAGTTCTTTGTTCAAATTTCACTTGCTGGGTAATGTTTTTGTAGATTTCACCAAATACTTGAAAATCCAACTGCTTTCCATCATTTTTTCTTCTGGAGTGAAAAATGACAATGACTATTTCCCAATGGCTTTGATCAGGGAGTTCAAAAGGGCATTTCATAATATCTGCTTCATTGTGTCTCTGCCTCGATTTCCTGTCAAATGACGCAGAATGATGATTTTCCCTGTGCAGGCTCCTAGAGCCACATAACCAGAGGTTGGGTCCTCATGACAGAACTTTGAACTGGAACACTGACAAGTGGATGTAACAGATTCCATTCCATATGTGGATGAGATGTCCCTAGTTTCCAGTCCAACATTTATTCCTCTATAATTTCAGAATCAGATCTTTGTCATACTGCTGATTTTAGGAAGGTCTCTGACTACAAATAGGTCGCTGTGCTTCTGACATTTTAAAGAAGCTGACACTTCAAGCAGTGCTATCAAGTGCTTTGGGATTCCAGTATCTATGTATATATGACTTCTCATTTCTTCACAATTCAGGCTACTTAGGAGAAAGTCCTGTTGGTTCTAATTTCTGTTCCAGCCCATTAGGCGGTACAAAGAGCCTGGTTTCACCAAACCAAAGCTCATTACATGAATCTTACTATTGTTCTCCATTCTGGAAGAGGGTCCACTAAACCAATGCATTGACAGAGTCAACTGGGAAGGCAAATGTTAAATTGTAATTATATTCTTATCATTAATGAGTCAGACTATGTCCTGCTGAGCACAGTAGACATGGAAAGCTTTGGGCAAATTAGTGAGCTTTGATGATCTCATTCTAATATGTACCCAGTCTCATAAGGCTCATAAAAGACAACTGAATTATTAGAAGTAGCACTGCAAGAAGTATGTTTAATTTTTCAATTGAATTTTCTTTCCTTTGCTTATGAGGGGATGTCAAGCTGGGAATCAGCTCCACGGAAGCTGGCTACTGTCCAGTACTTAGCAGAAGTATCCATTGTCTTCCCATAGAAGGAGTATTCACACATTATTCTGCTCTTAAAGGCCATCACATTCAACTCAACACAACCTTCATTTGACAGTTTTCTCTGGGGAGAAGAAAAGAATTCATAATTCTTCCCGGGGAATATTTTTTACTGGAGAAAGTTTACAGTGTAGGCAAATACTGCCACCAAGTTTCATACAGCAAGGCTTCACACAAAAATGAATGGCCAGATGATTTGTTTACAGAAAAGTTGGCGAGGGGAGACTGATGAATATGTTGCAATGCTGTCAATCAAGCAATACCATGGGGGTTTTATGTGTCCATCTGAGCAGGCTGAGAAGTGCTCATTTTAAAGTCAAAATAAGATCCTAGTTAACAGCTTGTGTGACAGACACACAGACTTCCCCTAGGTCCTGCACCATAACGTCAATCTAGATTACATGCTCAAGGCACCAGTAAAACTTAATCTCCCACATTCTGAGTCATGACTGCTACTTTCCGGGCCAAGCAAATATTACGAACTGGCAGTGGGACATCAGGCTGAAATTTGCAACTTATTTCTGCTCCACTTCAGTGCCACTGTTTTCCTTAGAGCTGAGATTGTCGGCACAGTCCCGGTGCTGAACGAAAGTTTGTCCGAGATTTGTTTTTATTAGGTTAGTTGGTACAAAGAGCATCCACAGAAAAGAACATAGTCCTTTGCAATATCAGGCCTAAGAGAGCAACAGAGAGGTTGGACTTGAGCTATGTAGTGTCCTGAGCAACCCCTGCTGCAGATGAGGTGGAGATTGAAGTTGCAATTGCATATGGAGAAGGCATTTATATACGGCCTGATGGTAAATCCAACTGAGACTGATGAGATGTGCTTCCCTGTGATCTTGTAAACTACAAAAATGTGGGATGAACTGTAGTGTAAGCAATTGCTTAAATCACACAAACTTATATCCAACAACTCAAAAATGCTTTTGATAGATCATTGTATTCATGACATTTGCAATTACATATGCAGCTTGAGGTTAGGAAGACACTTAACCTATCACTGGGTCCACAGGTTATTCCATATCATCAAGAGCTGCAGGAGTTGGATTTACAGTGCCTATGAAAAGTATTCAACGCCCACCCCACCCCCGGAAGTTTTCATGTTTTGTTGCTTTACAGCATTGACACTAACCAACAGAAAGAGACTCTTTCATGTCAAAGTGAAAACAAATCTCTACAAAGTGATCTGTTCATTACAAATATAAAGCACAAAATAATTGATTGCAACTGTATTCACCCCCTTTAAGTCAATATTTAGTAGAAGTACCTTTTGCCACAATTATAGCCTTGAGTCTGTGTTGATGGGTCTCTATCAGCTTTGCACATCTGGGGACTGCACTTTTCCCACATTCTGCTTCACAAAACTGCTCAATCTCTGTCAGATTGCATGGGGATCATGAGTGAACAGCCATTTCAAGTCCAGCCACGAATTTTCAATTAGATTGAGGTCTGGCTTCTGATTTGACCGCTCCAGGACATTAACTTTGTTGATTTTTGAGCCATTCATATGTAGCTTTGGCTTTATGCTTGTGTTCAATGTCCTGCTGGAAAACAAGTCTCAGCTCTCTTGCAGACTGCATCATGTTTTCCTCCAGGATTCCCCTGTATTTTGTTGCATTCATTTTACCCTCTGCCTTCACAACCCTTCCAGGGCCTGCTGCAGTGAAGCATCCCCACAGCATGATACAGCTACCACCATGCTTCACGTAGGGTATGATGTGTTTTTGACGATGTGTGGTGTATGGCTTATGCCAAACATGCATCTAGTCTGATGGCCAAAAAGCTCAATTTTGGTTTCAATAGACCATAGAAGCTTCTTCCAGCTGACTTCAGAGTCTCCCATATGCCTTCTGGGCACTGCTAGCTGAGATTTCCTGAGAGTTTTTTTTTCAACAGTGACTTACTCTTTGCCACTTACCCATAAAGCTGCAACAGGTGAAGCACTCGTATGTACAGTCTCTCCCATCTCAGCCTCTGAAACTTGTAGCTCTTCTGGAGTTGTTATAGGTCTCCTGGTGGCCTCCTGGTAGTTCCCTTCTTGCACGGTCACAGTTTTTAAGGACAGCCTGCTCTAGATAGATTTACTACTGTGTCATATTCTTTCCATTTCTTGATGATTGACTTAACTGTACTCCAAGGGACATTCAGTGACTTGGAAATTTTCTGAAACCCATCTCCTCACTTGTGCTTTTCAATAACATTTTCGTGGAGTTGCTTGGAGCATTCTTTCACCTTCATGGTGTAGTTTTTGCCAGGATACTGACTCACCACAGTTGGACCTTCCAGATACAGGTGTCTTTTTACTACAATCAATTGAAATACCTTGACTGTTCACGGGTTTGTATGTACAGTAGCTAGGACACCTTAACTAATTATGTGACACCTAAAACCAATTGGCTGCACCAGTGATGATTTGGCGTGTCATATTAAAGGCATGAATACTTATGCAATCAATTATTTTGTGTTTTATATTTGTAATCACTTTAGATCACTTTGTAGAGACTTCGACACAAAAGAGTCTTTTACTGTTGATCAGTGTCAAAACAGGCCAAATTAAATCCACTGTGATTCAATGTTGCAAAACAATAAAACATGAGAACTTCCAAGGGGTGTGAATACTTCTTATTGGCACAGTATTTTAGAGATACAGGGCTCAGTAATGGTGTCATAACAACACACTTTCCACAATGTCAGCAAAACAAAAGCGCTGGTCATTAATTTCAGGAAGGAAGGTGAGGAACATGTTCCTGTCTACATCAGTGCAGTTGAGGTTAAGAAGGTTGAGACCAACCACGTAGATGCCACAGCCAAGAAAGCTCACCAGCATCTCTACTTCCTCAGGATGCTAAAGAAATTGGCATCTTCTCATCAATTGTTACCAATTCTTATCAATGCATCATAAAAAGCATCCCCTCCAGATGAATCATGAAATGGTATGGCAACTGCTCTGCCAAAAATTACAAGAAACTCTCAGCATATAATCAAAGCCAGCCTCCCATGTATGGATTCTGTCTATGTTTCATTCTGTCTCTATAAAGAACCCAACAAATTAAAGACCCCACCCCAGGCGTTTTCTCTTCCCTCTCCTCCTATTGGGCAGATGCACTTATAGGTAGGCTCAAGGAGAACTTCTATGTCAAAGACTATTGAATGGCTTCCTAGTCTGACAAGGTGCCCTCTTGACCTCCCAATCTACCTCATTATTGTCTATCTACACTATATTTTCTCTGTAGCTGTTACACTGCGTTGTTATCTATATCCTGCATTCTGTTATTGTTTTACCTTGTACTACCCTTGATGCACCATACAATGAATTGGTCTGTGTGAACAATATGCAAGACAAGCTTTTCCTTGTGTCACAGTATATGTGACAATAATAAACCAGTTCCAATCCAGTTGCAATTCCAATTTCAATTCTTGGTTTGACCTTCACTACCGAAGTACATTTTTATTATTTTTATTTGTTTCAATAACTATGATTTTAATTAATTAACACCTAACAATGTATTTAAAATAATTTTATGGCTATTTACTGATATCTGCTTCAATTGTTTTAAATGCCTCTTCTCAGATATTTTGTATCAATTAATGAGACCTTTGATAGAAAGCCTTTGGCAATCTTAGGGCAGGCTTCTAATTCTACTGCCTGCAGTACAGTTGCAGTTCATGAACCTCTCTACTTTGTCTGTCAGCAAGACCTTGAAGTTACCAGGAGCTGTGCAGCTGCAATAGGTAACTACAACCAGCCACAAGACCATCATTGGGCCTATACTGGAGACATGGGCCGTCCCAATTAGTATTCAGTCCATTGCGATAAGTGTAATAAATTCTAAGACCACATACAGATATACAAACTATGATTATGGATAGTTGGTTTTAAAAAGGAGCTGCTGAAGTTAAATGGGGCCCTATCCCACTTCTCATTGAATTGTTAACTTGTCCTTTCTTCTCTGGATGCTATTTATTTCCAATATTATAACGTTTGTGCCAGACTTTTTTTAGCATCAGGTTGTCTTGGTCTTATTAATGATTTGTTGTTGTTCTTCAGTCGTTAATTCGAGTCCGGCTCTTCGTGACCTCATGGACTCCTGCACATCAAGCCTTCCTGTTGGACACTGCCTCTCTAAGATCCCCCTAGGTTTTACACATTGTCTTTTTTTTTGAAAACTTTTTTTATTGCGTTTTTAAGTGATTACAGAATAAAGTATGGAAGAAAAATGTATATAACCCTTCCCCCCTCCCCTTAACCCCTCCCCCCCTAACTTCCCTATACAAAAAAAAAGAGAAAGAAAGAAAGAAAAAAAAGAAAGAATGCCTGGTTGTTGGAAGATCTCCACATGCTCCATGGAGTTCGTAATAACTTTAGTATATATATTTATTTCTTTCCCCAAGTAACCAACTGTTTCATCTTCAGAGCACTTATATATTTAGTCCTGTCTTTTGTAAATAAGGGCCCCAAATTTTCAGAAATGTTTCATATTTATCTCTTAAATTATAAGTAATTTTTTCTAATGGAATACAGCCATAAATTTCTTTCTTCCAACAATCTATACTTAAATATGTATCCGATTTCCAAGTAACTGCAATAGCCTTTGTGGCTACTGTCAGTGCAATTTTTATGAATTCATTCTGATATTTATTGAGTTTGAGTTTTGGTTTTATCCCTTCAATATCACCTAGTAAGAGTAATACTGGATTATGAGGAAGTTGTGTTCCTGTAATTTGTTCCAGTAAAAGTCTTAAATTTGTCAAAAAAGGTTGAATTTTAGAACAAGACCATGTAGAATGTAAAAAAGTACTAGTTTCTTGGTCACATCAGAAACACTGATCAGATAAATTTGGGTTTAATTTATTTATTTTTTGTGGTGTAATATATAATTGATGTAGAAAATTATATTGCACTAATCTTAACCGAACATTTGTTGTATTTGTCATACTATCAAGACATAGTCTTGACCAATGGAGACTATAGTCAATGTCGATTAATAACTCAATTTAGATGGCCGGCAAATGGTATTAAATATTTAGGTATAAGAGTTGATAATGACATAAAAAACTTATACAAATTAAATTATTTACCACTTTTGAAAAAAATTCAGGAAGATCTTGATAAATGGATGGCACTACCAATAACATTAGTAGGTAGAGTAAATACTATAAAAATGTATATATTCCCTAGACTACAATATTTATTTCAATCATTACCAATACAATTACCCCAGAAGTCTTTTCAAGAGTTAAACAAATATGTGAGGAAGTTTCTCTGGAAAAGTAAGATGTCAAGAATATTGTTGGAAAAATTGACATGGAAATTTGACCTAGGAGGGTTACAACTTCCAAATTTTAAGAATTATTATAAAGCAAATCAACTTAGATTTATTGCATCTTTTTTCGAGAAAGATAAACGGGCATGGATTAGAATAGAACTAGATAAAATAGGAGAAAACGTACCAGAAGATTTTATATATAAATGGGAATCTAAATGGATATGGGAAAAGAAAGAATCTCCTATATTAAAACATTTGATTGACTTATGGAATAAGATAAATGTTGATGATGAGACAAAAAAATCTTTATTAGCAAAGAGATCTTTAATTCAAAATAGACTTATTCCTTTTACAATGGACAATCAACTTTTATATAATTAGTTTCAAAAAGGGATTAGATATATAGGAGATTGTTTTGAAGGAGGTATATTAAAGTCATTTGATCAATTAAAGAATAAATATAAAGTATCAAATAACACTTATTTTTGTTACTTTCAACTAAGGGCTTATTTAAGAGAAAAATTAGGTCAAACAATGTTATTGCCAAAATCTAATGAAATAGAAATTTTAATTCAAAAAGGAAAGATTTAAAAATTTATATCTTGTATGTATAATTTGGTTCAAAAACAGGCAATTAAACAAGGAGTCCATAAGTCAAGACAAAAATGGGAAAGTGATTTGAATATTAAAAGTGAAGAAACAAATTAGTCAAGACTATGTCTTGATAGGATGACAAATACAATAAATGTTCGGTTTTACACATTGTCTGAGTAACGTTATATATTAATCATAGCCTCGATCCTCCTCTCCTCCTTTTACCTTCTGTTTTACCTGCATGAGAATCTTCTCCAAGGATTCCTGCCTTTTCATGATGTGGCCAAAATATTTCAGCTTTTGTTTCATAATCAATCAAGCCTCCTAGTGAACAGTCTGGCTGTATTTCTTCAAGTATTGTCTTGTTGGATCTTCTTGCTGTCCAATGAACTCTTAACATTTTCCTCCAGCATCCAAGTTCAAAGGCGTTGATTCCCTTGTACTCAGCCTTACTAATAGTCCAGCTCTCACAGCCATGAATCACAACTGGAAATACCACAGACTTGACTATACAGATCTTCATAGACAATGTTATGTCTCTGTTCTTCAGTACTTATGACTTATTAATGGTATATACATCAAATGGGAGAACCGTCTTGCCTTATGATAATCCAGAAGGAAGTAAATGAAAACAAGATTTTTAGAGATTCTAATTCTCTTGGGCTACTTGTATAATTAATTATATTGGGATGGAACAATATCTTTCTTCAATGCACAATGTCCGAACAGATTATTGTGTGGTTGACTAGCATCTGATCAGAATTTTCATTTTGCCTCAATCTTGTGCTTTGATTTTGGAAAATATTTAAGTGCTTGTGGGTAAACAGATGGTTATTACCCCAAACCCTGGATGAATTTTAAGAAAGGCCACATATGAAATATTTAATAAGCTGCAATATTTTTTTTAATCTTCTGGCAGTTTTAATTCCTCATCTGTGCTGCGAGTGTGATAAAGCTGCTTCCTCCAAAACATTGTCACTTGGCAAGACATTCCGATCAAGCTACCAGATTAGACTGATTTACTCTCTAAAGTACTCTGCTGAGCAGAAAATGTTTGGAGAAGCTGTTGCAGGATTTTGCTAGAGAGACAAAGGCTTACCATGATTAAATTTTCCTTTGTTTAGTGCAAATTGGAAGGTCCCACATAGCTTCAAGGAAGTGATATGTAAGTCCCCACTATGACCTAGTGTCATGGAGCTAAAATGCTTATTTCTCATTCACTATTCAAAATCGTCTGGACATTCATTAGTCGACAAAAAAAGTCTGATTGTAGACTATACGTAGGTTTGAGAATAACACATTGTTCACTGAAACACTGGCTTTCCTTTATCTTTTCCAGCCTTGCTTTATTCTTACTTTTCAAAGTCATGCATTAAGCATTGAGTTTCATTATTATAATAGAAGAACTATTCTTCTAGAGTGAATATGCTTCCACATTTTGCAGCAATTGGCTGTACAGGCAGCACTTAACTGCAAATGTGCTTTTTAAAGAAACTACAGACGCTAGAAATTTGGAACACAAAATGGATAGTGGTAGAAACCCTCAATAGGTCAGGCAGTACCAGTAGCAAGGGAAACAGAGTTAACATTTCCGTCAAGATCCATTTGGGGAAGAGAAAAAAACAAGTTATTTTGAAGTGTGAGAGAGACTGGAGGGATGGATATGGCTAAGGAAAGGGTATGGGTTACTGTTTGGGTAGGTTGTTATTGTACTTCAGATGGTGTGGCATTTCAAAGCAATAAACGCCAAAAGAGAGTGAAAACACAAAAAAGGAACAATCAGGTTGTGAATTACAGAGCTGTGGGACATGCTCAACAGGTCAGAAGAGAAAAATTGAGCCAATATCACAGATGGATGTAGCTGAACTGGACAGAAATAACCAATTACACATATAGAGTAAACATGTTATTAGAGTTGTGGAATTTGATATTGAGCCCAGAAGACTGCAACATGCCGAGATGGTAGATGATTAAGGATCAACTTTATTCACCACATGCATTTACTTGTGTTGGTCAGGGAGCAACATGAAACAAAAAAACAATGACATTCTACAATTATAAAGAATTCTGTAAAAATAAAGCTAGAGGTTAAAGTATGGATAAGAAATAAAATGTGCATAAATACATAAATACCAGCATATATTTACAATAAGAACAGCATTATAAAAAGTAGTTTTAAACTCCTACAGTGCAGGGCTGTAACAGGGGGAATAGATAGAGGATGGGGGGGGGGGTTGCTAAATAGAACGGTCGATTAGATTAACTGTCTGGGAGAAAGAAGCTTTTAAAATGCCGTGAAGTTTGTGTTTTAATAGCCCTATGGTGCTTTCCAGAAGGGAAATGTTTGCAGGGTGATAGGGTCTGCCTGCTCCTTTGCCCTGGACATATACATGTCTCTCAGGCTTACAGTGGACCTTATTAGAATGGACGGTGCAGAGGCTGGGGGAGGGGTGGAAGGTGGGAACTAAATGAGCTTTCCCCTTGCGCTGCCCAGTGCAGAGCTTCACAGACAGGTAGGTCGGACTGGGATGGAGAACAAAAGTGAGTTAGCAGTGAGCTCTGAGTTGCCACGTTAGACTGAATGCAGATGCTCCATGAAGCAAGCACCCAATCAGTGTTTTGGATTCTCTTATTTAGACCACTCCGTACTGCAAGCACCAGTTGCACTGCACCAGAGGGAAGAAATGAAAGTGAATTACTGCTTCACTTGGAGAGATTGTTTGGGTCCATGGATGGTGGAAGGATACGTCTCGGTTTCTTTCCATTGCATGGGAAGGTGGTGTAAGAAGGGAAGTGAGAAGTGAAGTGGACCTGAAAGTCCCCACAGCAATGGTCACTTCAAAATGCAGAGAACACAGGGGAAGGGAAGATGAACCTGATGGTTCAATTTCAATGAAGCCATTGCAAGCATAAACATCAACTTCTCTAAATTATGGTAATTTCTGCCCCTCCCCTTTCTCGCTTTTTCCATTCCACATTCTAGCCCCTCTGCAAAAGGTGATCTGTTCAATTCAAAGGCTGGAAGGTCAGGACAATGTCCCGCCTGAGGCACACTATCCTTGCTCTGTCCAAGAGGAGAAGGAATGAGAGCAGATATAAGGGAAATTCATGAGAATGTGACAAGTACTCTGTCAACCAATGGAGAGTAGAAGCCACCATTCAGGAAGACACCTCGGAAACACTGATGTGGAAAATTCCATCATGAGAGCAAATACAGAAGATACAGGGGAACTGCGAGGATGGAACGGACTCCTTACAGGAGGTAGGGAGAGGCAAAATGGAGTCAGGATAATCCCAGATGTCTGTAGACATGTCTGTTGCTAGCCTGTCCTCTAAAATGGAGAGAGGAAGATGAAGATATGGAAGGGAAGAATTAAGGATGAAGTATGAAAGCTGGGGGAAAACTGGCAACAAAAGTGGTGGAATTTTGGATTTCTACTTGTAAGCAACAAAGATACAGTCACTAATGTACAAAGAAAACAGTGGAGGAAGTGGTCTCCAGTAATTCTGAAAGAAACCCACAAATCCCACAAAACATCAGTAATGTTGTGGCTCCTCGGAAACTCCCATTGCTATACCTTTGACTTGGACAGAGAAAACCGGATTAAAGAGGAAGTTCTTCAATATTTCACAAGCTCGCATGTAAATAAGTGTGCTGGTGTGGGAGATCTGGTTGGGCTCTCAAGGGAGAAGCAAAGCAAAGAAGCAAGGAATTTAGAGGGACTTCGAGGGATTTTACATCCATGGTTAAAATGAGGTGGTTGGGATCAAAGTTTTAGAGGGTATTAGAGATGCTGTGGCTGTGGGAAGGGACTAAACCAGAGAGAAATGATGGAATCAATTAAAAAGAAAGAAAATTTGATGGGGTAAGAGCAGGCTGAAATAATGGGTTGAGAAACAAATTAAGCCAATATCACAATATAGCTTCTTATAGACAGAGAGAGTAAGTTAGCTGAAGTTATAGAATTAGATATTGCATCTGGAAGGCTGCATTGAGTAATGACAGAAGATGAAGAGTTGCTTCTCAAACTTTTATTCGGCCTATTATGACCATGCGGGAGACCACAGGCAGATTGGTCGGAGTGGGAGTGGGTGATGAAATAAAGCGGTAGTTAACTGGGAATTCTCTATCAGTTTGGAACACAGCAACAAAACAGTGATCCATTCTGTACTTGGTGACCACATCATTTGCACTGAACACAATGCACAAGGTTGTAAGCAATGTAAGGAGGTGTAGCTTAATCCATGTCATCCTCCTGAAGTCAACAACTCATTCAAGATTCATTTGAGAAAATCAGTCTCGGGAGAAGAGGACTTAACAGTACCATACTTTGAGAACCAAGGTTTCTTAAACTAACTGAAAGGCAAAATGTAACACACACATCCAACGTCAAGTTCACCAAATGCTATGTTTGCAAACTGGTTTGCATGTGCACCAAACTACAAGTACAGAGCAAGCAAATTTTGGGTGTTGTTCCATCATTGATCAAAAATTCAGTGGACTGCAGTCGTGATTTGGCTAATAATGCAACTTCAAGGATGAAGAGGTCAGTAGCTTCCAGACATGGGTGACATGACAGGTCTTACCTTCCACATTGACCATGACAATAGATGTTTTTAATCAAAATAAACTTTATTCATAATTAAAATATGCTTACAAGAATAAACTGTGCAATGCCTTTTCATTCTTATATTCATAGACAACGCGTTAGTAATGTTCAATTACATTTTGTAAAACTAGTAACTCCATTGCCACTCATGGGTCCCCTTGGGTGGTGCATTACTGCAATAATTAAGGGGCTTCCTCACCCAGCCCAGCCTCTCCCTGTCCAGGAGTGGAAGAACCGTACAGTGTAGTCCTCCCACCCCGAGCCCTCGCGGGGGCTGCACCAAGCTTCAGCGCGTCCCTCAGCATGGACTCCTGCAGCCTGGAAAGTGCCCGTCAGCAGCATGGTTCTATGGATCTCTCAATATCTGTCAGACCAACAAGCTTTGGGTGGACCAATGGGTGTCGTTCGCTGTGTCGATGATCTTCCAGCAGTAGCTGCTGTCTGTCCCTGGGTATGTCCCTGGGAATCCTTAGGTCAGAGTGACTTCTGTTACGCAGCTGATTGGAATGGACTACGACACATGCCCTTGCATCTTCCTCCACACCCTCAAAGATGTGAGCAGCCACCTCATCCCCATTACGGTCCACTCGGAGGCAGTGTACACTAGGTGTGATGTTCCAGGTATGCAGGAAGATTCTGAATGGCAGGCTCAATGCCAGCCAAGCAAGGTCTTAGTGCCTGTTGGTGAGATCTGGTGATAAGGAATTCTGCCAGATGCTTTGGACAATCTGCTCCGGGAACCACCCCACTGTATCCACTGAGTCAATCTCCTGCAGAGTCTGCAAGACGTTCTGTGCTGACCACTGCCTGGTGGACTTGCGGTCAAAAGTGTTAAGCTGAAAGAACTTTTCCACAAAGGATGGGCAGTGCTGGCTGGGATGTTGTGTGGCAATGGGGCCAGACCTATGCTTTACAATACCGGGGACTGATAGAACCCCAGCACATAGTGGTACTCAGTGCCCTCACACAGCCAAAGTGGTCATCAGGGTGATTGTTGTCCATAGGGTCCAGACACACAGCTCGTGACCCAAGTGACTTGATCTGTCTTGGATCCCCAAATGAACCAAAAGACTGCCCAGGCGATTTCTAAGCTGCAGGAGTGGGGAACAGGCCACATCTACGCCAAGTACAGCAGTCCTGGGACACCTCACACCTTCTTCCCATTTTTGTGGATCTTTGTCAAAATATTTATCAGTACAAACAGTGAAAGGAGCACTAGCTGTCCGAGGAAATTGTGATTATTGCTTGGGAAGCAAAAAGTTGGCACATTTTCTGCTTGATAATCAGTAGTCAAAGATTAATTGCATATTGCAGTCCTGAATAATTATTGGCAATTATTCATGTTAGCACCTGCCATCTATTGCAAAAGTTTAACAACTCGAATTAATGGGCCTGTACAAATCACACTCGTCTAAAAATTTCTTGCATTTTCTGGGTGCGGTTTGATTTAAAAGCTAAATGGTGCCCCCTAGTGGCGAAAGAAAAGAATTACAAGGATGTGAGAAATAATTCAATAATTATCAATTGTTTCTAACAATTTCTAATTCAAACATGAACTCTTAACATGTTACACTTGATATGAAATGAATTATTTTGAAGCACAGTGGGAGAAGGATTAGATTCCATTGGAAAATGTGCACTCCACTCTCAATGCACAAGAAATGCAACCCTGTTTAATTTGAAAATTGCTACTGCAAGTCAGGCGCATGATTGTATCACTAACTAACTGTGTTGCTTATTGCATTATCACATTTTGATAAGATGCATTTTCAGGTTAACTGGCACTAGTCAAACCATGAATACAATACTTAGAGAGTGGAGCTCATTGCTTCAAGCCGCTGCTGGGATTAATTTCACAGGTTGTTGTAAATAGAGTGAGAAGGAAAACACACTTTCAGAAACAGGACTGGACATGTTCGCTGGAGTGGAAGAGAGATGTCCTCTCTCCCAAAGCCCCTGTAATATCCCCAGACCCATTATGAATAGTCATTGACCAGTGGCAAATAGTAAGCTTAACACCGGTTATGATCCCAGCTGTAACGTATGAAAAAGATTCATGAATTTACTCACATGGTCAAGATTGAATTGAATTAACTTTATTTCTTACATCCTTTACATACATGAGAAAAAGTCTTTACGTTACATCTCCGTTTATGTGCAACTACAACTGTTGTGGGCTGTCTACACTACTCTCTGCAGAGTCCTGCGGTTAAGGGAGGTACAGCTCCCATACCAGGCAGTGATGCAGCCAGTCAGGATGCTCTCAATTGTGCCCCTGTAGAAAGTTTGGGGGCCAATACCAAACTTCCTCAAACATCTGAGGTGAAAGAAGTGCTGTTGTGCCTTTTTCACCACACAGCTGGTGTGTACAGACCACGTGAGGCCTTCAGTGATGTGGATGCTGAGGAACTTAAAGCTGTTCACCCTCTCAACCCCGGATCCATTGATGTCAATAGGGGTTAGCCCATCTCCATTCCTCCTGTAGTCCACAACCAGCTCCTTTGTTTTTGTGACATTGAGGGAGAGGTTGTTTTCGTGACACCACTGTGTCAGAGAGATGACTTCTTCCTTGTAGGCCACCTCGTTATTGTTTCAGATTAGGCTAATCTATGTAATGTCATCGGCAAATTTAATTAGCAGATTAGAGCTGTGGGTGGTGACACACTCATGGGTATACAGGGAGTAAAGGAGGGGACTCAGTAGCCCTGGCTAGAGTCAGAGGGGTGAAGGAGAGGGAGCCCACTCTTACCACCTGCCAGTGATCTGATAGGGAGTTCAGGATCCACCTATACAAGGCAGGGTCAAGGCCAAGGTCTCTGAGCTTCCTGCCAAGCCTGGAGGGAATTATAGCGTTGAATGCTCAACTGTAGTCCAAGAACAGCATTCTCACATAAGCATCCCTCTTCTCCAGATGTGTAAGGACAGTGTGTAGAGCTGTGGCTTTTACATTGTTTGTTGATTGGTTGTGCCAGTAGGTGAACTGTAGGGGCCCCAGTATGGGTGATAGCAAGCTGAGGATATAATTCTTAACCAGCCTCTCAAAGGATTTGCTTATTATTGAGGTGAGTGCGACAGGATGCCAGTTGTTCCAGACATGTTACCTTGGTCTTTTTTGGTACAGGGACAATGATGGATAGTTTGAAGCAGGAGTCTACACGGGGAGAGGGAGAGATTTAAAATGTCAGTAAACACACCTGCCAGTTATACTGTGCACATCCTGAGTACCTGCTAGTGTCCAAGCAACTTCTAAGTATACCTCCTTTGAATTATTCTTACTGTGATCTGCACTGTAATTCCCCTTAAGTAATGTATTTTAAATCAATTTAATTATCTACAAATTTCACATCTTCCGAAGACTTGGCAGATCAAGCTGATACAGAACCATTAAGTGGATCACCATGGCCGGAAATGAAGCAGGAGGGGTGGACACCATCCAGGCTGAAATGCAGTAGGAAGAGGCCTCCTTTACTCAGCATCTTGTCAGCAAATGTGCTGTTGCTGGAGAAAAAAAAATTGAGGACCTGAGGGCAAGATTGCTATATCATAGGGAAATGAGAGATTGTTGTATTCTATGTTTGAGTGAGACATGGTTATCTCCTGATTTAGTGGATACAGTGGTCAGACTTTGAGGCTTCTCGATCTATCGAATAGACCAAGCTGCTGACTTGAAAAAGGTAAAAGCTGAAGGTGTATGTTTTATGATAAACTCTCAGTGGTGTTCCGATATGGCAATTTTCCCCTGACCTTATAATGGTCAAATGCTGTCCGTTCTATTTACCAAAGGAGTTCTCCTCTATAATCCTGACCTCCGTTTACCTACCACCACCAGCTGACTATAATCGAGCACCTGAGGTACTGCATGATGCCATTTCCAAACAAGAAAGTCCTGCCCAGTTACCATCAGCATATAACCAGCACCAGAGATCCCAACACACTAGACCACTGTTACACTAAGATGAGGAGTCCCTACCATTCCGTGCCCGGACCATGTCCTTCTCCTACCTGCATGCAGACTGAGGCTGAAGAGCAAAGTTCCGGAGATAAGGACAACAAAGAGGTTGCCACTGGAAGCAGTGGAGTGGCTGCAGGATTGCTTTGAGTTGGTGGACTGGGTTGCATTCAAGGACTCATCAGTGCAACTGGATGAATATACCATGATTGTCAAGTAAGCGCCAAAATATTGGCCTGAATACTTGCTTGTGCGATTGCATCTTCCATTTCCTTACTTGTGGATCCCGGTCAGTTTTGGTTGGCAACAACATTGCCTCCACATATTCCACCAGCAGAGATGCACAGCGCAGCCCCCTGCTCTACACATTTTACATTTATGACTGTGTGGCTGAGCACAGCTCCAAAGCCATAGTTGAGTTGAATGACAAATCCACTGTCGTAGGCCAAATCAAAGGTGGTAATGAATCTGCATATAGGAAGGAGATTCAAAATCTGGCTGAGTGATGCCACAACAACAACCTCTCTCTCAATGCCAGCAAGACCAAGGAAGTGATTATAAACTTCAGGAGAAGGAAACCAGAAGTCCATGAGCTAGTCCTCTTTGGAGGATCAGAGGTGGAGAGGGTCAGCAACCTTAAATTTCTTGGTGTTATCATTTCTGAGGACCTGACCGTGGCCCAGCATGCAAGTGGAATTATGAAGAAGGTATGGCAGCACCTTGCTCAGGAGTTAGTGAAGATTTGGCATGGCATCTAAAACTTTGACCAACTTCTATGGATGAATGGTGGAAAGTATATTGACTGGCTACATCACAGCCTGGTATGGAACACCAATTCTCTTTAATGAAAAATCTTGCAAAAAGAAGTGCATATGGCCCAGTAAATCCCTCTCTACCATTGAGCACATCTACTTGAAACACTTGCACAAAAGCAGCATCCAACATCAAGAACCCCCACCAACAGGTCATGCTCTCTTCCCACTGCTGCCATCAGAAAGGTGGTACAGGAGCCTTAGGAACCACCATGTTCAGGAACAGTTATTACCCTTCAACTATCAGGCTCTTGAACCAAAGGAGATGACTTCACTCAGCTTCTCTTGCCCCATCATTGAAACATTCCTACAGCTTATGGACTCACCTTCAAGGACTGTTCATCTATTTTTCCTCAATATTTATTGCTTATTTATTTGTTTTTAATATTATTTCTTTCTCGTTGTCTTTTGTACAATGGTTGAATGCCTAACTTGGTGTGGGCTTTCATGGATTCTGTTATGGTTATTATTTTATTGTGAATTTATTGAGTATGCCCACAAGAAAACTGAATCTCAGAGTTGTATATGCTGATATATATGTATTTTGTTAATAAATTTACTTTGAACTTTAAACTATACCACTAAATTTTGCTGCTACTTATGAGGGGGAATATCTTTAGACGGAGTATAGTGAATCTGTGAAATTAATTACCGCAGATGGCTGTGGAGTCCAAGTCATTGGTGGTTGATCGGTCCTTGATTATTAAGGGTGTCAAAGGTGACAGGGAGCAGTCAAGAGAGTGGAGCTGAGAGGAAAAACATATCATCATGGTCAAACGTTGAAGACTTGACGAGCCAAATGGCCTAATTCTGCTTCTTTATCTTATGGTCTATGCTTGACCGTACTCACACCCAACACTTAACTAACAGCAATCTCTGTCTATCAATCCCAGTTCATATTTAACATTCATGTGACCCATTTGACTCACTCATTACTCCAGCACTCACCCACACAGCTCAGCTTACATACATTTCCAGCTATTCACGTTTATTGGGCCCATCACACAGAAACCGCAGAACACTCAGCAGTACACATTTCGCTCTCTTTCAAGACAGTCAATCAACAATAATAGACTGGCATTGACCAATAACACGTCTGTTGTGTATTTAATATTTAGTAATATTTGAGTAATCTTGTATATTGTTGGATTAAGCATTCTTTGTTGTTTATATAATTCATTATGATTATATGTAAAAATACATGAATTACATATGTCATGGCACTACCATGTGATAAATGCACACCTTGCTTAAAGTAAACATGAATGAAGACTCACATTTCGAACTCCCATGTCTTCCTTTGAATTTGTTTAATGTTTTGAAGTTACAAAACATCACAGTGGTGATGAGGTATTTTTTAAATGAACCCGAGACAGCCGCCGACCTGTTGAAGTGTAGTGAGACATTCAAGTTTTTTTAAAAAGCAGTGCAGCATTTGTTATTTGGAAGGGAAGACACAAACGTGTTTTTAAAAAGGTAGTAAACGGGAACATTCACATGTTCATAAACATTGAGTACTGGGTGATAATAATCATAAAAAAGAGCAGAATTGGCTGGCTACATTGGAAAGATAGATATGTTTGATTGCTCAATGGGAAACTGGTTCATGTATACTGAGCTAATTGATTAGTATTTTGAAGCAAATGAAATAGCCAATGAGAAACAATTACCAATTTTGCTGAGCGTATTAGATTTAAAAGCATACAGCTTGCTTCAAAGTTTAACTGCTCCAACCAAACCAGCTGAAATGAACTTTGCTGGTATTGTGAAAGTAATAGGTACATTTAAAACCAAAGCCATAGATGATTGCAGAATGTTTTAGGTTTCATCAGCAGAAATGTAAGGAAGGGGAATCTATTTCAGTGAATGTAGCTAAATTGAAGAAGTTGTCTGAGCATTGTCAATTTGGTCATGGTCTTAATGATGCTCTGAGACACCATTTAGTTTGTGGAATCTTACAAAAAAGCATTAAAAATTACTCCTAGCTGAAGCACAACTGACATTTTAAAGGGCAGTTGAAATAGTTGTGTCAATGGAAACAGCAGAGATGCAACTGAGTTGCGGTCAGGAATGAAAGCGAGTGTGAATAAAATTGCCATGTCTAAACAGAAACCTTCCTGTCCAAAAGAATTATGTTACCATTGTGGCAGGGGCTCATGATCACCAGGCCAATACAGATTTAAAGATGAAATTTTCAAAAAATGCAACAAAGTAGGACAGATGCAAAAGCATGCCGGGCAAACAAAAATAAATGGACTGCTCAGCTGAAGATAAAAAGTCAAGTTGGAGTTTCAAAAGAGCACGGATCTGCATGCTTTTGATGAGAAGTCTGATAATAATAAGAAATACAGAACTGGGTAGCCCTAAGATTTTCAAGAAGAAAACTAATAATAGACAAGAAATATGACTTATGCCAGAAGAGAATGGCAAATTAACTAAAATGGAATTGGTCACAGGTTTACTTGTTTCAGTCATGCCACAAAATGAGTTTGAGTGGTATTTCAAAGATACTGAACTGAAGCCTGCAGATATCCAACTAAGAACTTATACTGGAGAAAAGACAACTCCTGTGAGAATGACATTTGTAACAGTGAAATACAACAACCAACAAGCCATATTCAGCTCATATATGGTAAAAACAAGGAGGACCAGCATTGTCAGGGTGTGACTGGCTGAGACAATTACAACTTGTTGGAGATCCATCCACCATTTGCACTCCACATCACCTGCAATAAAGTCAACTAAAAGTGAATTAAGAAAGGTATTGGATAATGCCATATCTGTCTCTATGCTGTACACCATGAACCTTTGCCCTACAGAGGGCAAACAGGTGTTGGTGCCAAACTCTGTGCCTCTGGTTGGAAAGCATATTGAACCAGGGAAGGACCATGCTGTTCGGAGAAATCATTAATGTGACGAAAGCAGTGGTCCGACTACAACAGTTTTGTAGGCAACATCTATGAGAAAGCTTCTGATATGTTAATCAGCCAGTTACTGGAGAAATGTGGCTTGGTTTTAAGCTGGAAGAGCTCAACGAGTTTCAGGAAAGTTGCAAGTATTCAGCTTTTGTAAAGATGAAGAACCAAAATCTAATCTGCGTGCATTAAAATTATTGCATGAACTTTAAGCGGGAGATGATAAGCTACTTGTAAAAGTAGGAGCAAAGACCAAAGCCCAGATGGACGAATGAAATGCCAAAAAGAAAGGAGACACTGGAGATACAAAAACAGAGGATTCATCAAGTGATGTCATAGATGAGGAAACCAAGAGGAGAGATCAAATTATAAAGGGAGCAATGGAATACTCCACTGAACTAAATGCACTTTTCCAAGATCAAGATGCACTAACTAGAACAAGAAAAAGAAGGAAGGTGTCCAGAGCTGTCTGAACCACTTCCTGCAGTCTCAGAGTCAATTTCTGCAACCACCAGATGAAGCCCCAGAACCGGAGATGATTTTCACAGCTACAAAATCTCACCTCCCAAGCAGAGTGATTCCCCCTATTCAGGAAAGCTGTTATCCCACAAGAGTAAGAAAGCCTCCACAGTGAATAAATCCTTAGGCCTGCATGGGACAATTTAAAAGTTAAATATGCTGTGGATGTCTCTACAGTAGTTGCATTATATTGTATACTGTGTATATAGTTGAGATGCATTCTCCATTGAGCTGGAGTTTACAGCTAAGCAGGGAGGATGTTGTGCATTTAATATTTCAGTAATATTTGAGTAATCTTTTAAATATATTGTTTGATTAAGCATTCTTTGTTGTTTATATAATTCATCATGTTTATATTTACAAATACATGAATAGCATATGTCATGACACTACATGATAAATACACACCTCACTTAAAGTAAACATGAACTAAGACGCATAACTCTCCACTTGCTTGTTTTCCTTTGAATTAGTTTAATGCTTTTAAAGTTACAAAACACAACAATCTCCATCAGTTCAGTGGCCAAGTGGAGAAAATAGTGGCCATCATTGGAATAGTTGCCAGAGTCAATTAAACTGCAGCAGATGCTTATTTTTCAATAGTTCAGCTAACATCAGTGGAGAGAGAAGCGGTGTTAACATTCCAAGTTGACCTATGAAAGAACTTGAACACTGTATCTGTCTCCATAAATGTCACCTGACCTATCAAATATTTCTAGTATTTTTCCAGGCTTTGAGTATTTGATGCACGTAACCCATCTTGCTACATCCTCTCAACCCACAGTCTCGTGATTTGTAAAATGCAGATATTTTAAACTCTGAGCCCTTTCTGTTTTCAGAGAACCAGGAATATATATTATTACTTTATTCATTTGTGGATCAAACAAAAATGGAATGTGTAGATTTACAGATTGTGACATTTATTGCCCTTGGGAAGGTGGGAGTGAGATCCTTTCTTTACGTGCTGTGATCCACTCAGTGAAGAGTCCCACAGACTGATATTTCAGATCTCATAATATTGAAGGAACAGTAGTATGGAACAAGTCAGAATAATATGTAACTTTGAAGATAAATTAAAAGTAATAGGCTTGCAGTACGCCTTCTGCCCTTGTCCTTCACAGCAAACCTAAGTGTACCCGACTCTGAGTACTGTGGTCACCTCACTACAAGAAGGATGTGGATATGATAGAAAGAGTGCAGAGGAGACTTTCAAGGATGTTGCCTGGATTGGAGAGAATGCCTTATGAAAATAAGTTGAGTGAACTCGGCCTTTTCTCCTTGGAGCGACGGCGGATGTGAGGTGACCTGATAGAGGTGTATAAGATGACAAGAGGCATTGATCGTGTGGATAGCCAGAGACTTTTTCCCAGGGCTGAAATGGGGAAGTAGGTATGGAGGGGACGTCAGGGCTAAGATTTTCACACGGAGTGGTAGGTGCATGGAATGCACTGCCAGCGACAGTGGTGGAGGTGGATACAATAGGGTCTTCTAAGAGACTCTCAGATGGGTACATGGAGCTTAGAAAAATAGAGGGTTAAGCGATAGGGTAATTCCAGGCAGTTTCTAGAGTAGGTTACGTGGTTGGCACAACGTTGTGGGCTAAAGGGCCTCTAATGTGCTGTACATTTCAATATTCTATGTATGAACAACTGTTAATTAAGTTTTTGTGAATTGCTAAGAGTAATGTATAAATAGTTCATACTGTAATTGCAAACAACCAAGGAGAAGATGCCAATCGGGCTGCTTTGCCTCAATATCTTCTTGGCCTGCACTCATCCAAATAAAGCAATAATTATACCTTCTCACTCCTGACTTGTGTCTGGTAGGTGATGGCAAACCCTCGAGATGTTAGGAGGCAAGTCATTCGCCACACTGCTCCCGTAACTATTCTATTTATGTGGCTGATAACCCCAGGATATTGACATTGGGGGACTACACAATGACATTACACACCAAATGTAGGTGGTTAGACTACGACTTGCCAATTATCAGTTCATATCTGAACGTCATCAAGATCTTTTATTGAATAGACTGCATGATTTGAGTAATTGCTAGTAGATTTAAAACTATTTAAAGCTTTTCACTATAGGAAAGGTGGAATTGGATTGGGGTTGGACTAGGAATGGAGTGTTTCAGTAACGCAGAGGGCCAAGTCTGTTTTCCATTGGGGAGGAACTGAAGTAAATATTAAAAATAAGATAAAGCAAGGTGCTTAGACTTAGACGTTGGGTAAGGGGAAGAGATTTAGAAGGGAATGGCAGGCATCTAGAACGCACTGCCTTGGAGAGTGGTGGGAGAGTCCAGATGAACATCTAAACTGCCTAGCTGTAGAAGGCTGCTAGTCAAGTGCTGAAAGGTGAGGTTAATTCAGGTGGATCACTGGTCAGCATGACTGTGCTTGACCAAATGGCCCACACCCATGATGTATAACTTATTCTTTCAAGGCACTCTGACATTGTTGTGCTGCGCGTGAGCTAATTGACCACCAGTGGCCTCTTTGATCTGCACAAGACTTGGAACTGTTTCTATCGATTGGAAAAGGTGGTGTGAAATGATTACAAAAACTTGTTACTTACATTTCTTGTCCTAAATAATAATTCTAGAATTGACTATTAGATTCCTATCTTGTACAATAAAGCATAGCACAATTAAAAGAACAATGAACTGATTCCATATAATTGAATCATCTGGGTTTTATTTAGTTAAAAAAAAACAATTTTGAACCACAAAATATTTACAAATGAGCTTTGAATATGGAATTTGGATAAATGCCTTCAAAATACAGATAAACATTAGTGTTTCTCTGTGATAAAAAGGCACATTCCAATTACAAACTTTGGAATCATTTCTTTCATGTTCTGAATCTATTTGGTTTCACTGAATTATGATGTGCAGTATGATCATAAATCAGGAATTCGTATCATAATTTCCTACTCGCATTTAAAATATGAATCAAGAGTACATTTTCAATAAAGCACTTTCATGGGTTGAGGATATCCTAAAACGTTTCACAGAAAGTAAAACTGTTGAGGAAAAACCACTATTGGAACCTATAAAATGTAACATTAACTTTCACACTGCAGATGCCTACAAAAAGCAATGAGGAGTAAGTGATCTTTCCTGGGATTTTTGCATCATCTTGATCCTATATCTCAACTTTAAGAAGACAACTTTCACAGCGGTGATAATATGTTTAACTAGATTAGATTAGACCCTACAGTAGTACCTGAAAGCCCTGGAACAAATACCACCACAGATCCTCACAAGAGACTCGGAAGATCAGCTGGAAGGATAGACACACCAGTGTACTGGAGGAGGCCAACACAAACAAAATCTCCATGTCACCCGGACGCCCAGCTCACATCTCCCCAATCTCCCAGTTGCAGGAAAATCGGCAAGCCCTGGTGAACAAAGGAAACAATTCAGTTCAGCATGGGCCATCAAACCCTCAGGACCTTCCACAGCGGCACCGAGAGCGTCCTGACTGGCTGCATCGCCGCCTGGTCTGGGAACTGCACCAACCTCGATCGCTGGGCGCTGAATGCAGAGAGTGGTACGGATGGCCCAGCGCATCAGTGGATGTGAACTTCTCTCCATTAGGGGCATTTATAGTAGCAAGTGCAGAGAGAAGGCCTGGAAGATCATCGGGGACACCAGTCACCCCAACCATAAACTGTTTCAGCTACTTCCGTCTGGCAAATGCTACCACAGCATTAAATCCAGAACTAACAGGCTAAGGGACAGCTTCTTTCTACAAGCCATTAGACCTTTAAATTCACTTGTCTGGACATTGCAACGGAGTCATAACGCTAAGATTTTTACTCCCTCATGTTGTGGGATGGATGTAAGATTTAGATATAGCCTGAAGAAACACAACTTTACATCTAAAAACTGGGAAGACGTTGCACTGAATAGATACACCTGGAGGAAATCTGTTCAAGAGGGGCCTGTGCTACAGAGAACGACCTACGTTGTGTCGCACACAACAAGCATCAGCTGGGAATGGAGAGACTGAGTAACCAAAAGAGCCAGCCACTAACCACAGCCACCACTTACCCTTGCTCACACTGCATCAGAACATGTGGATCCTGCACTGGCCTCTACAGCCACCTGCAGACTCAACAATAGACAGCCCCTTAGCGGAACATCATACTCGACTTGAGGGATTAATCTTTGAACCACAACTGGTCACATTAATTTAAGAAGAACTTTAGGCAATTATCTGGTAACATGGCACTGCGCAAGTTCTAAGTTTAACACCATAAAACAAAATAATCTTAATAATGTTTGTGCAGTAGTCAGTCTGCGCTAGTTCCTAGCCATTATTCAGAGCACACGGTCTCACCTGGTGAACATGGGGAAACATTTCCTGCTGTAAAGCATCTTCCTGCTGGTGCTTCATGAATCCCACCATTAGGGAAGGTGCATCTATAACTGAAACTGGTTGAGGTTTGGTTCTCATCTATGGGACGATCTCTTACCTCAGAGGGTGCTAGCTGGCCTCACCACTCCATGGCTAAGGAATGGAGAAAGCACTGACGGTCCTACATCCAGCAGAGTAACCATCTGAACAGAAACCAATTCAGCCATGACAATGCACCATCAAACGGTCTGATCGTACCCACTACTTCATTTGGCAAGAGGCAGCACCATCATTCATGGAGGTGTTCCCAATAAGGAATAAACATATCAAAATAGCTTATGATTTGTTTGTAGCAACAAATGCTTTTCCTTCCCCAAAAAAGTGATAAATAATACAGCTATCAATATGATTAATTTAACTGACTTACTCAATTTCAACATCTAATTTTGAGAGGATTAAAATCTACAAGCTAAACATAACCAGGTGTACCATTTTTCTAATAGTTCAGGCTGACTATTTTACCATAACACTACTTGTAATACTTTTTCTTCTGTCAATTAAATATCTATGCGTTCATAATTAAACAATCTGAAATTCTATTCCACACTATTTGAAACACATTTTATCGATAAGTTGCACGGGCATAAGATTCATTTTCTAAAAATTAAAATACAACTTGTGCTTACAACACATGAGAATATAAAATAACTACATAATAACACTTCAGTTTCCACAAATAACATTGCCACATTTAAACTTAAGTCATTTTGTGCACATTTCTATCGAGTTTTTATTCGTCTTGTTTTCTCTTGGGTTTCTTGGGATTACGGGACCGGCTTTTTGCTTTGCAGAGAGGACAGATGGGAGCATTCCGATGGATTTGCTGATGACAAGACAAGCAAGCCTGAGGATGGAAATAGAACGGTTAGTCATATCTCTAGATCGATTAGATGTTACTATCAGAGAATCATTACTACATTGCTGGGCTATCACCATGCACGTCACAAAAAATGCATTGAAAAAGGCATGAAATACAGGCAATGCTCTCAAATTGGCCCCACAACTCACAGCACTTGCATAGTTCCAAAGTTTAATGTCATCAGGTCTAAATGGTCTCTTCAGGCATTATCTAAGTTACCAAAAATACAAAATCCAATAACTATATCACTATGTGTTTTATTGGTCAAGAAGCTATTAAAGACTTTTCACACATTCTTTTGTTCATTCTGTATTCTAAGAGAAAGGATCTATATCTTATTCTGGTGAATAACATAAAAACTGTAATGAAGCTATGATCTGGTTTTGCAAAAATCTAACCAGCACTCCTGATAGTTATTTCATTTGATGCAGCTCTGGCAGCACTTTACTACAATGGCATCAACTACTCAACACACGATCTCTCACTCACCCCAGCCAAAGGTTAAATGTACATGCCAAGACATCTATCAGAAGTCCATTCACCATCATCACTCCTACACCAAATGTCCAGCATTACAAACCAGGCCTGAATCCCTAGACATAATTATTCACCTTTCTCTGCCTTTATAACCAAAGGATATGAGAAGAGCAGGTCACCCACCATTCATCTCCTGATCTCAGTTTCACCTTTGTTCTTTTAGGACTCTTGATAGACTCTTATGCTCTTGATAGAGCCGGCTGAGTTCACAAACTTCTGCAGCTTTCTCTTGATCCTGAGCAGTGGGCCCTCCACAGCAGAGAGCAATGCTCTCCACAGAACGGAGATTTGCGAGTGTCTTTAACAACATACCAATTCTCCTAATGAAATATTGTCCCTGTCATGCCTTCTTTGCAATTGCATCAATATGCTGAGCCCAGGGTAGATTTTCAGAGATGCTGACACCCAGTTACTAGAAACTGCTCACCCATTCCATGCTGATCTCTCGATGAGGACTGGTGTGTGGTCTCTCGGCTTACCTTCCCCGAAGTCCACAATCGTCTCCTTGGTATTACTGACATTGAGCGCAAGGCTGTTGCTTTCCGTATAACCATATAACAATTACAGCACAGAAACAGGCCATCTCAGCCCTTCTAGTCTGTGCCGATACTTACACTCACCTAGTCCCACCTACCCGCACTCAGCCCATAACCCTCCATTCCTTTCGTGCCCATATACCTATCCAATTTTACTTTAAATGACAGTACCGAACCCGCCTCTACCACTTCTACTGGAAGCTGATTCCACACAGTTACCACTCTCTGAGTAAAGAAATTCCCCCTCGTGTTACCCTTAAACTTTTGCCCCCAACTCTCAAATAATGTCCTCGTTTGAATCTCCCCTACTCTCAATGGAAACAGCCTATCCACGTCAACTCGATCTATCCCCCTCATTATTTTAAATACCTCTATCAAGTCCCCCCTCAACCTTCTACGCTCCAAAGAATAAAGACCTAACTTGTTCAACCTTTCCCTGTAACTTAGGTGCTGAAACCCAGGTAACATTCTAGTAAATCTTCTCTGTACTCTCTCTATTTTGTTGATATCTTTCCTATAATTCGGTGACCAGAACTGTACACAATACTCCAAATTCGGCCTTATCAATGCCTTGTATTATTTTAACATTACATCCCAACTCCTATACTCAATGCTCTGATTTATAAAGGCCAGCATACCAAAAGCTTTCTTCACCACCTTATCCACATGAGATTCCACCTTCAGGGAACTATGCACCATTATTCCTAGATCACTCTGTTCTACTGCATTCTTCAATGCCCTACCATTTACCATGTATGTCCTATTTGGATTATTCCTACCAAAATGTAGCACCTCACACTTATCAGCATTAAACTCCATCTGCCATCGTTCAGCCCACTCTTCTAACTGGCCTAAATCTCTCTGCAAGCTTTGAAAACCTACTACTTTATCCACAACACCACCTATCTTGGTATCATCTGCATACTTACTAATCCAATTTACCACCCCATCATCCAGATCATTAACGTATATGACAAACAACATTGGACCCAGTACCAATCCCTGAGGCACACCACTAGTCACTGGCCTCCAACCTGACAAACAGTTATCCACCACTACTCTCTGGCATCTCCCATCCAGCCACTTTCGACACCACTCAACCAGCTATGCTTATTTCACTTCTGTTAGCCTCATCACCTTCTGAAGCTCTCTGCCAATTTTCATCGGCAAATATGTACATGGCGTTTGAGCTGTGCCTAGCCACACAACTGTAGGTATACAGACGAGTAGAGCAGTGGGCAAAGCTTGGGGTCTGCCAACGTTGATGATCATCATTGACTTTGATGTGGTTATAGTTGCATTTAAGATACTGTCTTTTCATCTGGCATCCAATATTCACGATATTTCTCTCCACCCACCTCCTTACACACAATTCCTGACCACCGATCCCTGCTAACCTCCACATTGCTCATTTGGTTAATTAAGTGTGTTCCCATTCTTTCATCTTTCATGGAGCCACGAGAGACTGCACAGGCTGGAATCTGGAGCAACAATCTGCTGAAGCAACTCAGAGAATCAAGCTGCATCGAGCTGTTAACAGTCGGGCTAAAATCCTGCATTAGGACTGTGAATGCAGAGAGCCACTATAAAAAAGAGAGAGAGGGAGGAAATGAAAGGCAGTTTATGCCAGGTGGCAGAGCAAAGGGGAGGTGTTGGAGTGGGACAACAGAGTCAGGTATGATAGGTAGAGGCAGGTAGAGCTCCTGTAAGTGGACCTAGTGAGGGTGAAGGCAGAGATGGCTGCTGGAGGGTGTTAAATGGGATCACAATGTCATCAGTGTTGGCATCTGATAATGTGAGCCATTGGGGAACCCATTAGATCGATAGACGGAACCAGATGGGATGCAGGGGCATCCAATGGGCAAAATGTGAGGGTAATGGCTGGGTGGAACCAGCAGGTAAGGGAAAGCAGATAAAAATGGAAGGTCCAGAAGTGGATCAGGAGGGGTGAGGGATTGGGATGAGTGGCATGGGATGGGGTGGGGCAGAGAAACACAGGAAATAAGTGTTACTGGAAACTGGAACTCTGATGCTCACTCATAACATGCAGTTGTAGATTACTCAGTTGTTTTTACTCTAGTTCGCATTCACACTCGCTCTGGCAGTGGAGAAGGCTAAGGACCGACAGGTTGTTGTGTGAATGGGAAAAGAAACATCAAGCAACCAGGAGCTCAAGATGGCCTCTGGTGCCCTGCAATCACTGCTTAGTCTCTCCATTGTAGAGGAGACCACATCAAGAACAGCAAATGCAGTAGCCACACCTAATTCCCTTTCTCCTTCAAGACACCCGAATCTGTTATTCACCTGATATCTCTGGTCATTTCTGTTATGTAATTTATTTGAGTTCTTCCAGTCAGATAATTTTTTTCTCTTTCCCCATCAATAGCAGGGAGTTGACCCTAATCAATATTACAAATATTACCTGTGACTAAAGGCTTTAACCTCCTTATACTGTCCCACTCAGCACAGTTAACTCAAAGCTGATCTTCCCTTCTTTTGTTTAGCTGATGAGTCTGTTCTTTTCTGTCCCTTGTGCAGAGATCAACTCTGGAAATATCTTCTTCAATGTACACCACTCTGAGACAAGATTTTTTTTTCTCACTTATATTCTCTTCAGTTTTCTTTTAGTGTATGTTAACACATGACTTTAGAATGCACAAAGCACTTTAACCTCTGCAGTGCATCAGTTATTTTAAATACTTGTTTGGAATGCTAACAATAACCTTCTGCCTTTCTTAACCCCTGCCAAGGAGTCATTAAAGCAGTTTAGAGACCTCCATATAGGAGTACACCCAATTTAATCATTTCCTGTTCAAATTTATTTAGAACACCGCCAATCACATTCTCGACTACTGGACTTTTTTACTGGGAACACTCAAAGCTACCAGGGTTCAACAGTCCTACATGGGCTTGTTGGAATGGTCTGTATCATTTTTATTTTCCTGTACTTTCTTATGCCTAATCGTATTTTTATATAATTAGCTATGTACATGTAATTGTTCAGTGAGTTTTCTATGGTTTCAGTTGCCTCTGTAATTTGTCTGGAAATGTCTTGGTTTTAGTGGTGGATATCACATCACTTGAACAGGAGTATTCTTATTAGTTAATTACAGCATTGGAATTTCTTCCACCTTCCTTTCCAGTCCAATGGAATGAGAACTATCAGTAGTTAGATACAAGAAGATCAGACTACACTTTTTGGTCTCTTCTCTTCTCCTGCCACTACGCTTTCTTTCCTTTTCCCTCATTTCCTTTGTTCTCGTGAAACTTAATAAAATTATTGTAAGCAACAAGCTTTATACCTTATTCTTGACTTCTGAAAACTTCTGACTTCACCAAAACATCAGGATCCAAGAAGCTTCATGGGGCAAGTTAAAAGATGCCATCTTGAACAGGGCCAAGCCCAATATTGGGAACACATTTGAAATGAAGGTATATTTTGTTTTATTTCTTTGCCTGCTCTTTGAGTTAACCATGTAAGCATCATATTGTATGGACCACAAACCCATCTCACAACCGTTGGACTATTAGCTCTCAGACCACAACTCAACACACACACACACGTGCCTCCATTCACTGCCCCTCCCAGATCTGACAGGACCTCAAGCTGAATGTGTACCACTAAATGTGCCTGTTATTTTCCTTTGACTGCAAAGGGAAGATCAGACCATTGTGTCAGGTCGTTCAGTGTGCTCAGTGCTACTGAAATTTCCAGTGCAAAGTCACAATAAAAAGTCTTCAGCCCAACACACTGTCACCACCTGACTGGGCGGCAGCAGACGCCATTGAATTTCTAGGCTACTCTCTATCTAGAGAGAGAGAATGTCACAAAGACAAGGCAGATTTTATCATCCCATTTTTTCTTAGTTATTCAACGTGCCTTACCGTTAGCGGCAGTTAGTATTTTTATAGGAGAGAGAGGTGATGTCATTTACTCTGCCCTAAAAAAAGGAATCCAGAATTTGTAACTGCCAGGAAAATATGGCTTTAATTAGGCTGAAGTTTTCTTTTAGTGAGCACAAGCTTAGGAAGGTGCAAGATGGATTCTGTGACCAGCAAATACTTAGTTTCCTACAGTGTTCACTGCACACCCAAACCCAGAGGTACAGCATGTTTCCCCCAATACTAAAAACTAATAGAATAACTGCTATGTGAAGCCATGTCTGAATGCTGGTCTAGGCTCATCTATTAAAATGTCAGGAGAAGCTTTCACTGACGTTACCTTCATGGGAGGGGGTTGCTGCCGGAACGTGGCTGTTTGCCGAGCATCCTGTTTCCTGGCCACCTGTAGCTGCTGGGCAGCGGCAGCGGCCGCCGCAAGTGACTCTGGTATTGGTGGCTCCTGAGGTTCTGTCTGCCATTCTGCTTTCTGCTTCTCAAAGTAACTAAACAGCAAAAACACAGAAATCCTCATTGACGGGCATTGTCAAATATACAGTATTCAGTTAATATCAGATATGTGCAAAAACTATTGATCACCTAAATAACTAGGTATTTCTGAACAGCCTGAACACAACCTTGTTATCTTTATACTACTTATTTATTTTCTTAATTTACAGATATTTATGTCTTTGTACAGTTTCACGCCAGTGATAGCCTGATTTTGATTATTACGAATAACAATTTGAGTACTTTTTGCCCATTTTTATTGCAGTGCAACCTCAATATGACATGCCTCAGTTTTAGTTGCACTGTATGCGTTAACTTTATCCCCCAAGATGGCAATTACGTTTTGAAGTTCAGAAGTTGAATGTAAATTTATCATCAAAGTATGTGCATTTCACCAATACTGCCTTGAGATTCATTTTCTTGCAGGTATTCACAGTAGAACAAATAAATACAACAGAATCAATGAAAACCTGCACACCAGCAAACAAACAATGCAACTCCAAGATGCATATCCCTTATCCGAAATGCTTGGGGCCAGAAGTATTTTGGAATATATGACAGTTTGGGATTGCCATCATTTTCAATTTTCAATTTTACTGTACGTCCTACCTGTAAGCAGTCTTTGTCTTACACTTGTTCATCAAACATACCATTAATATAATGAAGATATAGTGTGTCTTGGGTAACAAAACAGCACAGCAGCATTGGGAGAGAATACCTGAATCAGCTGTTGAACAGCAGGCTTTCAGTCTCCACCTACGATGCCATGTTTTGATTAAAGGGTTGCAGCACATTATATTTCTATTTCACTGTCTTTTAGGTTTTATGCAAGATAAAAATAATCAGCATTGTAGACTTGTTCTGGTTAGATTTTCATCAGCGATGCTTTAAAAATTTAATGCTGTTATGTAAGGCATAAGAACGTTCAGTACCGTAGACCTGCTCTGCTGTTAGATTTGTGATCAGCAGATGCTTTAAAAATTTAATGCCCTGCCTCTTCTTACATTTCTGCAACCAGCCTGCCGAAAATCCACAATTACCTTCAATTTTCAGCTGGTCGTGAAAGATTTCTGCTTGTTTCATGATCAGCATACTGTTAAGCAGTATATGTTCATTTTGACGCTGGCGATACACGAATGAGGAGTTCGCTTTTTGCTTTATGCAGTTTTTTTTATTTTTCACTAACTTCTGTTTATTACCTATCTGAGGACACTTCTCAGAACTGTCTGTGGTGCACAGAGACCTGTGCATCGCCTGGGAATCTTCCCCGCGTCTCCTGGAATTTCCCATTTGTGGCGTCACGTCCATGCTCAGAAAACAATCTCAATTTCGGAGGTTTGCAGATTTTGAAATTTCAGATAAGGGGGTACTAAGCCTGCATTACCATTACTTATAATGTAGATAGCTTCTAAGTAGCTTCTGAGTTGTTTCTCAATAGTTGTATGAAATTTCTGCACTTCACCTTGAATAAATATAATTCTGAAAGCATCGAGCAATTAATTTTCTAAAGCCAAATTTACATGCTTTCTCCTGAAGACGTTAATTCTTGCTACAACGTATTTCTGTAGTTTCCAGCAATTCTTCAGCACCTCACACAGCTCTGTGGAGAACGCATACAGGCATCCTTTTCTCATGTCCATCAACAACAATTCATAGACTTTGCATTCACAAGTACCATGCAAAGTTTGCAAATTAGTCTCAGGAAAATGCCAAGCATTGTATGGCCTATTTTCAAGCAGAGGACAAACCAACTTCTGTTGCACATTCTGCCCCTTGCTGGAAGGACAAGTCTCGAGTATCCATTTCATCATTTAGCTCAAGGCTAGCCATCTCGAGTATGGATCACAAACAAGAGAAAATCTGCAGATGCTGGAAGTCCCAGCAAACACACATCTCAGGATGAGGCCTTTCATTCCAAAAATGCCATCCCCTTCCCTCAATTCCTCTGTTTCTGCCACATCTGCTCTTAGGATGAGGCTTTTCATTCCAGAACTAAGGAGATCTCCTCCTTCAAAGGCCTCAAAGCCCTCCGCTACTTTCTTGACAATAGATCTCACCAGTTCCCCAACACCACCATTCTCTTCCGATGGGCCAAACTGGTACTCACAATTAATAACTCACACCTTCTCTTTTGGCTCTTCCCACTTTCTTCAGACTAAGGGTGTAGCTATGGGCACTCGCATGGCCCCCAGCTATGCCTGCCTCTTCATGGGTTATGTGGAACAGTCTATGCTCCAAATCTATACTGGTACTGCTCCCCAACTTTTCCTTCGCTACATTGACGACTGCATTGGTGCTGCTTCCTGCACCCATGCTGAGCTTGTCAATTTCATCAACTTTGCCTCTAATTTTCACTCAGATCTCAAATTCACTTGGTCCATCTCGGACACTTCTCTTCCCTTTCTCGATCTCTTGGTCTCCATCTCTGGAGACAGACTGTCCACTGATATCTTCTATAAACCCACCGACTCCCATAACTACCTTGATTATACTTTTTCCCACCCTGCCAAATGTAAAAATGCTATTCCCTATTCCCAGTTCCTCCATCTCCGCCACATCTGTTCCCAGGATGAGGCTTTCCATTCCAGGACATCCCAAATGTCTTCTTTCTTTAAGAATCGTGGTTTCCCTTCTGCCAACATCAACGATGCCCTTACCCGCATCTCCTCCATTTCCCACACTTCGGCCCTCACCCCATCCTCCTGTCACCACAACAGGGACCGTGTTCCCCTTGTCCTCACCTACCACCCCACCAGCCTCTGGATCCAGCATATTATCCTCCGCAACTTCCGCCACCTTTAACAGGACCCCACCACTAAGGTCATCTTTCCCTCTTTACCCCTCTCTGCTTTTCGCAGGGATCGTTCCCTCCGCGACTGCCTGGTCGACACGTTCCTCCCCAAAGATTTCCCACCTGGTACTTATCCCTGTAAGCATAAGTGCTACCCCTGTCCCCACACCTCCCCCCTTACCACCATTCAGGGCCCCAAACAGTCCTTCCAGGTGAGGCAACACTTCACTTGTGAGTCTGTTGGGGTAATCAATTGCATCCGGTGCTCCCGGTGTGGCCTCCTCTACATCAGTGAGACCCAACGCAGATTGGGGAACCGCTTCGTCGAGCACTTCCGCTCCATCCGCCACAACAGACAAGATCTCCCGGTTGCCACCCACTTCAACTCTGCTTCACATTCCCATTTGGATATGTCCATACATGGACTCCTCTACTGCCATGAGGAGGCCAAACTCAGGTTGGAGGAGAAACACCTCATCTACCGTCTGGGTAGTCTGCAGCCCCTTGGTATGAACATTGAGTTCTCCATCTTCCGGTAATTCCCTCCCTCTCACTTCCCCCATCCCACTTTCACTCTGCCTCCTCCTCTAGCTGCCTATCACCTCTCTCATGACACTGCCTTCTTCTACTACCCATTGTGCTTTCCACTTAGATTCCTTCTTCAACTCTCCTGCCTATCCCCTCCCTGCTTCCTCTCCCCCACCCATTGATCTTTCCTCTGATTGGTTTTTCACCCTCCCCCCCACCTTCTTTATGGGCCCCCTGCCCACTCCTTCTTCAGTCCTGACGAAGGGTCTCGGCCCAAAACGTTGACTGCACATTTCAACGGATGCTGCCCGACCTGCTGAGTTCATCCAGCTTGTTTGTACGTATCCTCCTTCAAAGAAAGGGGCTTCCCTTCCTCCATCATCAATGCTGCCCTCACCTGCATCTCTACCATTTCATGCATGTCTGCCCTCACATCATCCTCCCACTACCCCATCAGGGATTGGTTTCCTTTTGTCCTCACCTACCACCCCACCAGCCTCTGCATGCAGCACATAATTCACTATAATTTCCACCATCTCCAACAGGATCCCACCACCAAGCACATCTTTCCCTCCCCCCCGCCCTCACTTTCTGCGGGGATTGCTCCCTGTGTGACTCCTTTGTCCATTCATCCCTCCCCCTGATCATCTCTTGGCACTTATCCTCGCAAGTGGAACAAATGCCACACTTGCCTCTACACCTCCTCCCTCATTTTCATTTAGGGCCCCAAAAGGTCCTTCCGGTTGAGATGACACTTCACCTGCGAGTCTGCTGAGGTCATCTGGTGCTCCCAGTGTCGCCTCCTATATATCAGTGAGGCCCAACACAGATTGGGAGCCTGCTTCGCCGAGCATCTACACTCCACTCCATATACCAGAAAAAGTGGGATCTCCCAGTGGCCACCCATTTTAATTCCACTTCCCATTCCCATTCCAACACATCAGTCCATGGCCTCCTCTACTGCCGTGATGAGGCCACATTCAGGTTGATGGAGCATTACCTTATATTCCATCCGGGAAGCCTGCAACCTGATGGCATGAACTTCAATTTCTCAAACTTTAGGCATTCCCTTTTCCCACTCATGCTTCAACTCCTTCCCTGCCCATGAACTCCCTCTGGTACCCTACCCCCTTCCTTTTCTTCCATGGCCCTCTGGCCTCTCCTATCAGATTCCCCCCCTCTCCAGCTCTTTGTCTCTTTCACCAATTAATTTCCCAGACCTTTACCTTACCCATTCCCCCTCCCCCCATTTCACCTATCACTTACTATCTTGTATTTCTTCCTCCCCGCCCCCACCTTCTTATTCCGACCTCATCTTTTTTCTCCAGTCCTGATGAAGGGTCTCGGCCCGAAACATCGACTGTACTCTTTTCCATAGATGCTCCCTGGCCTGCTAAGTTCCTCCAGCATTTTGTGTGTGATCTTAAGAATGGAGGTAGTTTAGGGGAACCCCAGGTAGGTCTTTTCCCCATCACCACCCCCGACTCACAAGATAATTCTCAGTACTACTGTATTCTGTACAGCAGTTGTAAAACAACAATTTTCATATCCTATGAAACAGCAATAATAATCCTGATTTATAGAGACTGTGGAAGCAAGATGGATGCAGTCCAAACTGGCCCGTGACGTTGGTTTTCGGGGAGCACCCTGAAACTAAGGGAATCCAGAACAAGCCCCACATGGTTATAGACATTAACGTAAGAGATTCTGCAGCTGGGGGAAATGAGAAGCAACACACACTACAAGTGCTGGAGGAACTCAACACATATGGAGAGGAGTAACAGTCAAAGTTTCTGATAGGACCATTCATCAGGACTGGAAAGGAAGGTGGAAGAAGCCAAGATAAGGTGGTGAAAGAGGAGAAGGAATACAAGCTGGTAGATGAAAGGTAAAACCAAGTGAGGGGGAAGGTGGGCAAGTGGGACAGATGGGGGGGGGGAATGAATGAGAAGTTGGGTGGTGACAGGGCTGACAAAGAAATCTAATAGGAGAGGGCAATGGATCATGGGAGAACGGGAAGGTGGAGGGCCAGCTCCACTGCTCGAAGGGATCTGTTGAGTTCCTCCAATATTTTGTTGGCTAAGACATTCTGCCTGCTGCGGTCGGGATGCTTTCACCGTGTGCTGCGTATGCGAGGCTGGGTCTGGCAGTGCTTGCATTGTGTGCTGTGTCTGCGAGGTGGAGTCCAGCGGCAGCGTGCAAGTCCATAGTGGGGGTATTCCCTTCTGCTTTCTGCGTGGGACGACGAGCCTATCGGGACCCCGAGGACTTGTGGAAACTGTGTGGTGGTTTAATATCTTTTGACTATTTTTTTTGTGCCCGTAGTCTGTTTTTTTTAATCAATTATGGTATTGTTTGCACTGTTGTAACTATATGTGAACCATAACTATAAGTAACTATGTGGTTTTGTGTAGGTCTTGTAGCTTTAGTTTTAGGTTTGTTGGGTGGTAGAGTTGGTCTCCTGACTTGGTTGTGTCTGGGTAGCTTGTTTTGTCGGGTAGGTTTGAACCTCCTTTCCGGGGAACAAGCTAAGATGGTAGCGCAATATTAATACGCAGCAGCCTCTCCGTACTCTGGATTGGGTATTGCCAAACGTTATGTGGATTTTCTGGTGTAGTCTGTTTTGTCGTGTGCTTTTGTGATATCATTCTGGAGGAACTTTGTTCCATTTTTTAACTGCATTGTGCTTTCTAAAGGACAATAAATCGAAATTCAATCAATTGCAGAACAAGCAATGGCACCCGACACAGAACGTTTGTTGTTCAATACTTTAAGGAGCAGCGAAGCAATGTGGAACTCGGGATTACAGAGCACAGAGTAAAGAGTGTGGTAATGAGTAAATTAAAACTTGGTACAACATACACTGCACTTGAAGGCATTTAAATGAGCTGCTGTCAGAATATTATCCAACAAGTCGAGGGGCCGTACTGGATCTGATGTTGGATACTGAGCCTGGCCAAGTGATTGACTTTTTACTGGGAGAACAGTTAGGGAACAATTTCTTAATATTTAAGGTAGCTTTAGATAAGGAATTGGGTGGTGGGGTAGAGACACGCCTCTACCAACGGATGTGTACGGCGCTCCTTCCCTCTGCTAGCCTGCAGGTCACCCTTGGACAAGATGAAGCACCTGCTTAACCCCGCGAGCGGGGTCAGATGAAGACATGGGAGCAGGTGGTGGATGGTCGTATGAGCAGCTGGTGCACATCACAAGATGTAGTTATCAGGGAGACTAGAGCTCTCCCAGAGTTCCCTCACCTCTCATTAAGAACAAGCCAGTAACATTATTCATTCTCACTGCACTAGCTATGCAATAATGGACAGAGAGAGAAAGAAAATACTAGAATCTTTCTTAGAGTATAAGCCTGACAACTCTGACACTTCCTCCTCCAACAATGGCAGCTCATATTTGGAGGCAGAGAATGTAGGTGAGGTCCTAGATGACTACTTTGCTTCAGTATCCAACGAGAAGGACGTGAAATATAGGGAGATCAGTGTGGAGGTATTTCAAGATCAAGTTTAAGATAGTGTGGGGCCTATTAAAGAATATGAAGGTGGATAAGTCTCCAGAATATACCCCAGGTTATTGAGAGAGATAAGGGATGAGATTGCTGGGGCCTTAACCAATAGTGTCCACTCTAGCTGCAGGGGTGAGGTCCCAAAGTTCTGCTGAGTAGCTAATGTTGTTTCATTATTTAAGAAGGGAAACTAAGATATTTTTGGAAAATATACATAGACCAGAGAGTCTCATACCAGTGGTAGGGTAGTTTCTGGAGAGGATTCTTAGGAACAGGATTTAAAAGCAATTGGAAAACCATGGCTTAATTAGGCACAGTTAGCATGGTCTTGTGTCGGGCAGGTCATGTCTTATTAACTTTATTGAATTTTTGAAGAAGTGACAAAGACAATTGATGAAGTTAGGTCTGTTGTCTGCATAGATTTTAGTAAGGTGTTTGGCTTTCGGGGGTGGGGGGGGTACATCCATAAGTTTAATATGCATGGGATCCATGGTGAGTTGGTTACTAAGATTCAAAATCTGTTTACCCATAGAAGATGGTGGAGAGTGACTGATAGGACTTATTCTGGCCAGAAGTCTGTGACTAGTAGTGCTCTATAGCAATATGTATTGAAACCTCTGCTGTTTAATGACCTGCATTAATGACCTTTGCTGTTTAATGAGCTGCATTAAAATGTGGATTGGTGAGTTAGCAAGTTTGCAGATGATTTTTGTGGTGTTGTTGGTAGTGTAGAAGACTGCCAAAGGATACAATGAGATAAAGATCAGTTGCAGTTTTGGGAGGAAAAATGGCAGATGGAATTTAACCTGACCAAAAGTAAATTATTGTACTTTGGGGATCAAATATAAAGTGACAGTGTACCTTTAATGGCCAAACCTTTACTGAGGAGGGGTTTTGGGGTTCAAGTTTGCAGTTCCCTGAAAGTGACTACACAGGGTTAATAGGACGGTAAAGAAGGGATATCACACGCTTGCCTCTATTAGTTGAGAAATTGGGTTCAAGAGTCAGGAAATCAGGTTTGCAGCTTTATAAGACTCTAGATCGGCCACATCTGCAGTACTGTATTCAGTCTGATTACCCCATTAAAGGAAGGCAGTCGAGGCTTAGGACAGAATGTAGTAGAGGTTGGCCAGGATGCTGCCCGGAGTAGAGGACACGTGCTATAAGGAAAGGTTGGACAGAGTTGAGTTGTTTTCCCTGGAACAGCAGAATTATTGAGGTTTATAAGATTGTAAGAGGCATAGATATACATAGATTTAAATATCTAATACCAGAGGACATGCCTTTAAGGTGAGTGGGGGAAAGATCAAAGGAGTTGTGCAGGGCAATTTTTTTTTTGCGCAGAGAGTGGTAGCACTGGAATGCGCTACTGGGGCAAATACAATAGGAGTGTTCAAGAGGCTCTTAGATAGGCACATGAATGTGCAGGAAATGGATGGATATGGATATCATGGGGGTGGAAAGGATTAGTTTAGTTGGGCATTTGATTACTGCTTTAATGAGTTTGGTACGGACTGTGGGTTTGTTCCAGTTCTCTTCTGTTCTATGTACTTAATAAAGATGTTGAAGGCAGTAATAATGATTTCAATGGCAGGAGGGCTGAAATAAGGAGAGAATAAGTGATATTTTGGTGGTGAAAATAGACTGCTTCTGCAATGAATTCCAAGTACACAGATGGGTTGAATGTTGCAATCTGTAACAGCAAACACCTCTAGGCCATTCATTTGGCCAAGGTGTTTGACAACACAAAGGCAGCAGAGGGATCCAGATGACATTCAGAAAAGCTATATTTGGGAACTAAAAGTCTTTTTTTTGTCAGTTTTGCTAAATGGGTGATACTTTGTACTGCTCATACTTCTTTTACTTCCCTGACAAACGAGTAACAAATAACGGGCCGGCGCAGTAGCATAGCAACAAGCGTAATGCAGTCACAGTGCCAGCAACCCGGGTTCAAATCTGCCATTCTCTGTGGGGAGTTTGTACATTATCCCCATGACTGTGTGGGTTTCCCTCCAAGTGCTTCAGTTTCCAAAGGCGTACAGGTTAGCAGGTTGATTGGTCAATAGACTGCATGGGTATATCTGGGCACCGCAAGCTCACTGAGCTGGAAGGGCCTGTTACCGTGCTGTACCTCTAAGTCAGTCAATAACTAAAAGTTATAGTCCACCAAATCAAAGATGCTTACTCAAGAGAAAGCTTTTCTTCTTCCTCACACAAGTCTGGTAATCGCTGCAGACCTAGAGTCATTCTCAAGGCATCCACATGTTCTTTAAGGGGCTTGTATTCCTCATGCAGACGCCGTGTAGATTCAAGAAGTTTGTTCAAGTCATTTTCAGATTGTTTTATTGTATTTTCCATCTACAAAATGAAAAAGAAAATTCTTAATGGAAGCAGTGTATTGAAAGTGAATGATACTACAGTGGATTCTGGTTAATTGAGCTATCTGTTAATCCGGGCACCTCATATTGGAGACAATGCTTTAACAAAAACAAAAACTAATCAGAAAATTGCTGGGATGCCCTTCATTTATTTGGTATGCTATGCTGTTTAATTGGGGCAGGACACTGTAGCTGAACAGGTTCTAACTAGCATCAGTCACACACACTTATGTGGCCATTAGACGCCACACGCGTTGAACCAACCATTTTTAAATGGTCTCAGTTGTGTGTGTTTGTGTTCAAAGCCCAGTGATTTCTGACACTGATAGCTGGTGGGAAGTAAGCAGTAAAACATTCAGACTTGGAGATGCCAGAAATGGCCAGGTGTGAAAGTTATACCCTTTCACTATTTCAACAAGTTAGGAACTAATGAAGAATTCGAAGGCATCAACAAGCATCTTGAATTTTACATTAAAAGTGAAGATTTAGAGGATGAAATCATCAACAGGAAGGCAGTCCATTATCTGCTCCAGGTGTCTGTATTGATTTTGATCATTGTGGACACTGGATGAATTTCTCTGTCGATAACTACTTGGAACTAATATACAGTTTTACAATGCCGTAGTACAATGGTACTTCCTAATTTGTTCTGTATTTCATCTAAATACATAATTTGTTATTCAGTTTGTCTTTTTTATACCTTTTTAACTATTTACATGAGATTTCGGCTAACTGGGACATCGGTTTAATTGAGCGAAAATGTACTGGTCCCAATGTGTCTCAGTCAACCGGAATTCAATGTGTTAACAAGCATCTTTTCCCCTGTGCCATTTTTCTTGTGGAGTTGCCTATTAGTGAGTGGGTAATGGTATAGAATTCCAAAAGCTTTGGAAGCGATTACAAAAAATGCGTGGGACTGAAAACTCCTTCTGTGCACAAGGTGAGACTGATCTCTACCATCCAAGATACAAGTTGGATTAATTTTCCCGTTCCTAATGCTTTAGACAGACTCACTGCTTTAAACAAATTTAGTGGAGAAATTGGCAAGAAGCATATATTCAGTTGATAAGTAGTCAATATTAGTTCTCTATTTCTCACCACAAAGAATAGATCTGGTTTGCTGATTTTTTTGTTGTTTAAATAGCATTTGCTGTTTTAGAGCTGCAGTAATTTATTTTTGGAACAAATTAACTGACTACTAAATTTTAAAAAAACTATCAAATAGAAATTAAACTATCTAGTTTCAATGCTGCCTTGAGCACCTGGCTAGAACCCATTGTTGCAAATGGATCAAAAATAAACCAAGTCATATTTAATTTGTTTTTTTACCTATTTTGCTTGGTATTCACAGACTTCAATGACATACCACCTCAATGCCCAGTTTTGTTATGGTCCTATTTTTACAACTAATGCTCTACAATTAATGCTCAACCTGTTGCAATTTACACTAAATAAAATGCAACCCAATGCTAACGTGCCTCCAACATACCACATTGATATCTGCATGGATCAGCCGGAGCTCCTCGACATGAGCCATCTTCTCCTGGAGCAAGAGATCCATTTCATGCTTATAGTCTTTCAAGTGCCTTTCTTCAGATTCCAGTGCATCAAACTCAGCTTTCAACCGAGCTTTAATTTTTTCCATTTGCACTGTCTTAGCCCTGCAATTTCACATGGACATTTAAGGCTTCAGAAATATAGCATATTGATAATTTTGTTTCACAGCTCTCTGAACAACTTCTCATAGCATACTAAAGCTTTTGTAAAATAAATCAGCTTTTGTCCACCTACAGTAGAAGAAAACTATTTTATTGAAGCTAACGTGTTTGAGCTCATCTCGTAGCCTAATGCAGTCCACACTGCTTTCCTCACCTGAATCACATTGGCCGAGTTCAGGAAGGACAACTGATCCTACTGGACAGATCCTATTTACAGATATTAATATGAATCACCAGGGTTGACTACGATACCCAGGCCATGAAACATCACAAAAGGGGTGATATTAGTGAAAAGAGTACAAGTTAAGTAATATTTAAGTTTGCTGACCGCACCACAGTTGTTGACCGAATCAGAGTTGGTGATGAATCAGCATATTGGAGGGAGATTGAAAATCTGGGCGAGTGTTGCCACAACAACCACCTCTCACTCAATGTCAGCAAGACCAAGCAGCTGATTATTGACTTCAGGAGCTGGAAACCAGAACTTTAAATTCCTTGGTGTTATCATTTCAGAAGATCTGTCCTGGGTCCTGCATGCAAGTGACATTGCAAAGGAAGCACGCCAGTGTCTCTACTACCTTAGAAGTTTGTGAAGTTTCAGCATGACATCCAAAACTTGACAAACTTCTATAGGTCTGCAGTGAAGAGTATACCAACTGGATATACTACGACCTGGTATGGAAACACCAATGCCCTTGAATGGAAAAGCCTAAATAAAGTAGTGGATAAGGCCCAGGCCATCACAGGTAAAGCCCTCCCCACCATTGAGCACATCTACATGCAGCGCTGTCACAGGCAAGCAGCATCCATCACCAAGGACCCCCACCGTCAAGCCCACGCTCTCTTCTCACTGCTGCCATCAAAGAGGTGGTACAGGAGCCTCAAGACCCACACTCCAATTTCAGGAACAGTTATTACCTCTCAAATGTCAGGCTCTTGAACCAAAGGGAATAACTTCACTCAACTTTACTCACCCCATCACTGAACTGTTCCCACAACCTATAGACTCACTCTTAAGGACTCTTCATCTCATGATCTCGATGTTTATTGCCTGTTTTTTGCCCCTCTTTTTTTCACAAATTCTCAGTTTAATAGTCTTTTCCACATTGGTGTTTGTCCATCTAGTTGGGTGCAGTCTCACTGATTCTATTGGTTTTCTTTGTATTTACTCCGTAAGGCCTGCAGGAAAATGAATCTCTAGGTTGTGTATATGTACTTTGATAATAAATTGACTTTGTACTTTGAACAATGTAGAATTCCAGCATCAACATTTATAGGAGACAATTTAGGGCAGCAATAATGTTTAAAATCTACCTGAAGTAACCTGTCTAGCTAATAGTTAATCAGTATAATCTTAGTAAAAGAATAGTACCTCCCACACTCCACTGTTACATCAGAGAAAAATACATGCTTAGGTCTTGGTGTTGAGCTTGAATCTGCAACTTAATTTGGTTCTAAGAAGTACCAACTGTCCTCCCACAACACACTCCTACAGATTTTACCTCCTCTGATAAAATGGAAGCCAATCAACAATAAATATTTATAAAGTGAAAACTCCAATTAAGTAGTACCCTGAAAAACTGACGGACAATGGTGGATTGTGTAGAAACTGTACGAGTCCAGTCCAGGTCACTGCAGGCTGTTTATTCACAGGGATCTAAACAGAGGCTTGTTGAATATTTGCTGCCTGGAAATTCAGTTCACTGAATCCCCACTCACTGTTCCTGTTATACATGTGCTTCTTTCTCCATTGATTTCAGTTGTTTGAATATCCTGGCTGCAGGGATTTAAGTTATGAACTGCTCACCAAAGAAGCAAAACCACAGCTTGACTTACAAACAAAATATTTATCAAATTCCTTCCAGCTTCCTGTGTGGTTTCTAGAATTCGGCGACAAAAACGTCTTGTAGCGACCCAATACAAAGACTCAGTGACATGCTCCAGGCTAGTGCTTCCCATCACAAAATGCAATTGTCCAGTCTCAATCCACTTCCTGGTTGGAGTGGACTGACAGTAAAATCGAATGGCAGTCTACTGCAGTAGTAAAGTTGTGGCAGCTATCTATTGGTATTCAAGCTTCAAAAACCTCTTTCCCAAAAGCGAAATTCTGCCACCCCCTACCACCCCTCCTTTGGAGTCTCGCAAAAGCTATTCCTTTAGGAGTAAAACAGGCTGCAGAAGCCAGATTCCAGTAACTTTTACAAAACAGTTCAACTTATTCATCCACTCGCTACATCGTTTATTGCTTTAACACAGTGGTCCCCAACCATACCAGGCCGCAAAGCATGTGCTAGCGGGCCGCGAGGAAACGATACGATTTGGCGATATGAAACAATATGAGTCAGCTGCACCTTTCCTCATTCCCTGTCACGCCCAGTGTTGGAACTTGGAGCACACACGAGGTCATTACCCACACGTCATCCATGTCAGCACAGGAAGATGCAGATGACGGTGGGCTGAGAAGTATGTTTGACATAACGTCTCTGCCGGCATTCTAGATAAACGTCAAGGCTGAATATCCTGAGATAGCCACAAAAGCACTGAAAATGTTGCTTCCATTTCCAACATCATATCTCTGCAAAGAGGGCTTTTCTGCAATGAATGCAACGAAAAATAAATTGCGGAATAGACTAGACACAAGGAACCCACTTCGAGTATCGCTGTTTCCCATCACCCCTCGATGGGACCGTCTTGTTGCAGGGAAACAAGCCCAGGGCACCCACTGATTCAGCGATATTGGTGTGTTGCAATGATTTTATATGTTCATACAGGGAAAATACACACTGTGTGTTTACTATTAAGTTTGTTAGATAAACCCTTTTAAAAACAAAGTTGAGTGTATTAGCTACTTATAAGTGACTTAGTTAACTTATCACCTATATACCGGTTGTGATTAACACCCCCCTCCACCCCCACGGGTCAGCCAGTCCGCAAGAATATTGTCAATATTAAACCGGTCCACGGTGCAAAAAATGTTGGGAACCCTGCTTAACAGCTAAAACAAATTGATTCAATGATTGGGGGTTTTTAGATTCTAGTAAGAGTTGAGTCTGATCTTGATACAATTTGTGTAGTAACTCACAATCTATGACTGAGGTCTGTTGCTTATTTGTGAAGTTAATGTCAAAGAATCAATGCTATACTTGCTGACTAAATTTAAAAAACTGCTTGTTAATTGCTTGGTCAAGCATGGATTTTTTGCATGGCTTACAAAGCTACACAAAAGAAGTTCAAATGAAAGTTACCAACTTGAAATATTCAAAATTCTAGTTTGAATTACATTTATTATCAAAGAATGCATAAATCATACAACCTTGAGGTTTGCTTACTCACAGGTAATCACAAAGCAGGAGACCTGAAAGAACCCAACTAAAGAAAAAGAGAAAAAATAAAAGACCAACACCAGAGGTGCAAGAGAAAGACAAAAAATACAAATCGTGCAAACAATTGAAGTGAACAACAGCATCTGGAACCAAAACTGAGTCCTCAGATCCAGACCTCGAAGCAGCCCGGAGTAGGCCCAAAAGTTCACTTATCAGTTCATCGTATTAACAAGCAAAGTGCACAGCAGCCGGGGTAGTCTCAGCCTCAGTACTATGGAGATGACTATCGCAGAGAATAAACAAAATTACCTCTTGCCATGGATCCCAACACCCTGTCTTTTCAGTCTATCTGGGCCAGCATTTAAATTGAGCAAACAAAGGAACAGCAAAAGGCTCTGCCACCCTGGAGAGAGAAGTCAAGATCGCGGAGATCAAGCGAAATTGGCTCTCTAGGCCAATGTTTAAATTGTTTAAACAGCAAACCGTACCTCGCACTAGGACCCAGGCAACACTGCAGCAAAAGGCTCCAGTCCTAGACAATAGACAATAGGTGCAGGAGTAGGCTATTCGGCCCTTCGAGCCAGCAGCACCATTCACTATGACCATGGCTGATCATTCACAATCAGTACCCCGTTCCTGCCTTCTCCCCATATCTCTTAACTCCACTATCTTTAAGAGCTCAATCTAACTCTCTCTTGAGAGCATCCAGAGAATTGCCCTCCACTGCCTTCTGAGGCAGAGCATTCCACAGATCCATAACTCTCTGGGTGAAAAAGTTTTTCCTCAACTCCGTTCTAAATGGCCTACCCCTTATTCTTAAATTGTGGCCTCTATTTCTGGACCCCCCCCAACATCAGAAACATGTTTCCTGCCTCTGGAGTGTCCAATCCCTTACTAATCTTATATGTTTCAATCAGATCCCCTAAAATCCTTCTAAATTCCAGTGTATACAAGCCCAGTCGCTCCAATCTTTCAACATATGACAGTCCTGCCATCCCGGGAATTAACCTCGTGAATTCGCTGTACTCCCTCAATAGCAAGAATGTCCTTCCTCAAATTTGGCCACCAGAACTGCACACAATACTCCAGGTGTGATCTCACCAGGGCCCTGTACAACTGCAGCAGGACCTCTTTGCTTCTATACTCAGCTCCCCTTGTTATGAAGGCCAACATGCCATTAGCTTTCTTCACCGCCTGCTGTACCTACATGTTTACTTTCAGTGACTGATGAACAAGGACACCTAGATCTCGTTGTACTTCCCCTTTTCCTAATTTTAGACCACGCCACCCAGCAACTCGATCTGAGCTCAGATTTCGTCACCCAGCCCAAAGTCATTCTCAAGCTCTTCAAATCAACTCAGCATGCAGAGTGATCCAACCTCGCACCCGGGCCAGTTGTATAACCACCAAATCTCGTGGGCCCAGGCTCCAACTTGTCTTGCCACCCAGAGTGAACTAACTTCACACCCACACCAATTGTACAAACATCCAAACTCCATCTGCAATGACTCTGCAACACGCCATTTCAGCTGATCCCAGGAATCCATCTCACCATCGCTCGCCCCTTCACCATTTGTGGCAATAATTTAACACAATGTACCTCAGAAAAGGTATATTTAGTGATGTTTTTAGTTGGAATTCCCTAGCTTTTTGACTACCAGAGATCTATTGCACATGTTCAGTGGTGACATCTTAACCGAAAGTGTTAAAGATGCATGTTTAATCTATTTCTAGGCCATGGTAGAGAAATGAGAATGCAAATCACTTTTAACACCTCTACACCTGCTGCCTGACCAGCTGAATATTTCCAACACTTTTTGCTTACATTACACTTTCAAAATTAGTTCCTCCAGGTCGTCACAGAAAAAAGAATCAAATGCTACATAAATTTAAGAATTTTAAACATAAAATACAAATTTAAATAAACTAAGAAATATTAAAACATTTCATGTGTTTTCTACAATCAATATCTTACCTTGCTATGTATAAACTTATTTGCATTGCTCTCATGGTATAATTGTTGTGAAGTGAAAATATCTTGCCAAGATTATTCAGCTTCACACAAACTACATTTGACAAAAGTAGCTAAAACTTCGCTAAATCCAAGCAAATGTTTTAACATATCTCAAACCTCGCAGAGTGATAAGCAACCTGTACGAACATTATTTTTTATTTCACCTGCTTCAGGATAAATATATTTTTGGTTACATAAATTGACAGAGTGAATTACAATATATTTGCTGAAGAAAAGCAGTATTTGAAGAGTGGTGTTTATTGATGTTATTGTTTGTTAAGCTATATAGAAAAAGGTATTAAAAATACTGAAGAATTATAATTTTATAACATTTAAAACAACTAAAAACATTAAAAGTCAAGTTATCTTTTTAAAAAGTGATCTGCATTCTCATTTCTATTACATGCCATGGAATACAATTTCCAATGCAATTGATATGATTTCAACCCAAAAATCAGAATCAGGTTTAATATCACTGGCTTACATTGTGAAATGTTTCGCTTTGCGGTTACAGTACATAACAATATGTAATAATAAAAATTGTTTAAATTATAGTAAGGATATATGAAAAATAAATTAAGTAAGTAATGAAAGAGAGGAAAAATAGTGAAACCAAGTTCACGGATACATCGTCCATTCAGAAATCTGATGGCAGGGGGAAGAAGCTGTTCCTGAAATGTTCAGTACGTGTCTTCAGGTTCCTGTACCTCCTCCTTGATGGTAGAAGTGAGAAGAGGGCGTGTTCTGGGTGATGGGGGTCCTTAGTGAAGGATGCCGCCTTTTTGAAGATGTCCTCAATGCTGGGGAGACTAGGGCCCATGACGGAGCTGGCTGAGTTCACAACTTCCTGCAGCTTTCTCAGATCTGATGCAGTAGCCCCTCCATCGCAGATGATAATATAACCAGTTCGACTTCTTTCTATAGAATTTCTGTAGAAATTTGAGAGTGTCTTTGGTGATATACCAAGTCTCTGCAAACTTCTAATGAAATATAGCCACTACCATGCCTTCTTTGTAATTGCATCAATACGTTGGGACCAGTATTGACTTTCAGAGGTGTTGACACTCAGGAACTTGAAACTGCTCACTCTTTCCACTGCTGTTCCCTTGATTAAGATAGGCATGCATTCCCTTGACTTCCCCTTTCTGAAGTCCACAATCAATTCCTTTGTCGTACTGACATTGAGTGCAAGGTTACTGTTGTAGCACCACTCCAGCAGCTAACTTATCTCACTCTTGTACGCCTCCTTGTCACCATCTGAAATTCTGCCAACGATAGCTGTGCCACTGGCAAATTTATAGATGGCATTTGAGCTGTGCCTAGCCATGCAGGCATGAATGTAGAGATAGTAAAGCAGTGGGCTAAGCAAGCATTCCTGAGGTGTGCCAGTGTTGTCAGCGAGGAGGAACTGTTAATCCTTATCTGCACAGACTGTGGGTTACCGGTGAGCAAGTCAAGGATTCAGTTACAGAGACCTAGGTTTTGGAGGTTGTTGATTAGAACTGAGTGTATGATTGTATTGTACACTGAACTGTAATGAATAAACAGCAGCCTGACATAGGTATTTCTATGATTCAAGGCCAAGTGGAGAGCCACTGAGATGGCAACAGCTGTAGATCTATGATGGTAACAGGCAAATTGCAGCAGGTCCAAGTCTCGCTTAGCCATGACCAACCACTGAAAACACTTCATCACAGTAGATACGAGTACAGCTGGGCAATGGTTATTGAGGCAGCTTACCCAGCTCTCTTGGGCACTGGTAAGACTGTCGCTCTTTTGAAGTAGGTAGGAGCCTCCAATGGCAGCAGTGAGAGGTTGAAGATGTCCTTGAACACTCCCACCAGTTGGATGGCACAGGCTTTCAGAGCCCTACCAGGAACACCATCAGGGCCTGATGTCTAGTGAGGCTTCACTCTCTTGAAAGATGTTCTGACATCAGCCCCTGGGGCAAAGATCACAGGGTCACCAGATGCTGCAGAGATTCAAACAGGTGTAGTTTTATCCTCCTTTTCATAGCGTGCATAAAAGCCTTTCAGCTCATCGGGGAGTGAAGCATCACAGATATTTGTTATGTTAGGTTTCCTACATTCATTATGTAGGAAGTAATGACCTGCAAACCCTGCCACAGCTGACATGCATCCGATTCCACCTCTAACCTCAATCAGAATTGTCTATTTGCTCTTAAAATAGCTTTCTGGATTGCTGGACTTCTTGGATAGTCCTTGATCACCAGTCTGTGCCTACTTTGACCTGGTCCGAGACCCAAAAGGAGATTACACCTTTGGACCTATGTGGAAATGGCATCAAGACTGTATTTTGCCACTGGTCTCTATGGGGACCCCAGTCATGGGGAGAATCGCCAACGCACATCTTCAAGCATGCCAAATCGTTACTACAACTTCACTTTGTACACCTCACTGGCGAAAATCCAGGACTTAACAATCATGTAAATAGCTGAAAGCCGTGGTCCTAATCTGAAGTACAGTAGGCCCTCAAATGCGAGTTCCGCATCGCGAATCAAGAAAACCTGGAAGTGCTCTTCCAGCACTTATTGTTCAAGCATGTATAGATTATTTTTCTTGTCATTATTCCCTAAACAATGCAGTATAACAAACATTTTACATAGCATTTACACTGTATAAGGTATTATAAGTAATTTAGAGATGATTTAAAGTAAATGAGAGGACATGCATGGGTTATCATGAATCGGGATCAGAAAAAATAATCGGAAGTCCTCTTACTAAGTAAGCCAGAGCAAGTATATCCGCTATTATTTAGTGTCAGCTAGTCAAACATTTATCTTAGTATATAGTATATATTTTACCTTTCTATGCATATGAAACACTTAATTCAGTGCCGGGAATGTGCTGGTTTGATGTGGGGGATCAAAAACTCAAAACCCCAAAACCCAATAATTTAACCACTGCGTTGCTGAGTAATAATTGTAGCTTTCATCGGGGCAGGGCCTTTCTCACTTCATACTTTAAAATTGTTCCCATCGTTGACTGACATAACTTAATGCTTTTACAATGACCGATGGTGTTTCACCTCTTTCCAATCACTTTATTATTTCCACTTTATTTTCGATTGTGATTATTTTCGTGAACAGAAACACTGCGGATTCAGAGCTCTGGCGCCGGGACCTAATGTCCACTGCACTGAGACAGGTTAAATAAGGTCAGGGGTTCCGCTGGGTCCCAAGGACCACCGAATTGAGACAGGTTGAATAAAGGACTTGAGCATCCGCATTTTCTGGTATCCGCGAGGGGTCCGGGAACCAATCCCCCCGTGGATAAGGAGGGCCGACTGTAATAATTGAGTACTTCTTACTTGAAATGCTTTGGCTCAAAAGTGTTTTGGATTTTGGAATATATAATGAGAGAGCTTGGGAACTTCATCATTTCTGGGTCTACCAGAATTTATGTTGTACTGGTAAACAGTCTTTGTCCTACATTTCTTTATGTACTTAACAGTAAAAATTATCCTGTACCATTAATATAATTAAAATATAATGTGTGCAAGGTAACAAAAACAGCATCAGGAGAATACTGAGTCAATGCTGAACAACAAGCCACAGCAGCTTTTCAGTCTCCACCTATGATGCCGTGTTATGATTAAATAAGTTACAGTACACTGCATTTGTATTTTACTTTTTTTAGGTTTTACGTAAGGTATATTTAAAAAATCAGCATTGTAGACTTGTTCTGGTGTAGATTTTCATCAGTGACGATCTCAGCAATGAACTTCTCTGCTGCTTTGTGATCAGCCGATGCTTTAGCTTTAAAATGTTTAAATTCTTTAAAAGATTAATGCCATGTCTTTTCTTGAATTTCTACAACCAGCCTGTTGAATATTGATAATTTCCTTCAATTTTCCATCCGTAGTGATAGATCGTTGCTTGTTTCAAGCTCAGCATACCGTTAAGCAGCATATGTTCACTCCGACAAATCCACCCTTTCAATATACAATCGCAATCTTCATTTTTCACTTACAGTGTTCTTCTTTTCACTAACTTCAATTGATTGGATACATGAGGTAACTTCCCAGAACTACCTGGGGTGTGCAGAGACCTGTACATCACCTGGAACCTTCCAAGCATGTTATGATATTTTCCATTTGTGACACCAAGTCAAAAAAATTTCAGATCTTGGGGGGGTTTCGGATTTCGGAACTCTGAATAAGGGATGTCAGCAAAACTCAGTACAATTCAGCCCAGAATCTCAGTGTCAGCTTATGACAGGCTTTAACGGGAAGGCAGATGGTGATGGCTTTGTGAGCATAGAAGATTAAGCATTCACAGAACAATGAGTGGAGATTGTGAACAATGGCAGTATTCAAAGCAGAACAAATCTAAGTGCTTATTCATTTTCCAGGGATTCACATTGAAAGTGATTCTGGCAATAGACCAGAACAGATGCAAATAATCTACACCATTCTTCATTATAATTTTATTACAGTTGGTCCAAGTTCATTCTGGCATTCAGTTCCCTGACGTACTTATTTTCTTTTTGATGTGTCTAATGATATGTGGAGTACTTTCTGTTTTCAATTTACCTCAGTTCCATTGCATAATATGATAAACAGTCCCTCAATGACCAGGTGGACACATGATCCAATGTTTAGGGATCCACAACCAAATTATAGAGACTTCCTCGCATAATGTGAGAAAACTGTATTAAATTGAGTACGAAAACTATCAAGAGGCAGTAATTAAGAAAAATATGGTCATTTAAGAAGCAGCAGTATATAGAGATAATTAAGCAAAAATATATCTCACTACTGGAAGAGTAGTACAAATTAACTTATTCAATGAGTTGAGGTAAATTAAAGATAGCTCTCTCAACTATTAGTGCTTATGCACTATTTCCATTTCCTTCAATTCTCTCAGGGATGCTGCCATTTAATCACTACAGTTTCATTGAGTCAGTAGAGTGGTGTTGGATAATTTTCAATGCACAATCAAAGCAGCAAAATTTTCATGATTAAATCCTTATATTGAATGTTTGCAGGCACCTACTGGAAGCTACGCAAGGATAATTGATCAGAAATGATGAATCTGGCAGATTTTCTTTCCTCCATCTCAGGTATAACAGACGAAAGTGTGCTCTTTTTAATAGGACCCCCCCCCCCCCCCACTTATTGGGCAAGTTCTGTACTTTGGCTCTTCAATACATTTTGATTTCTTTTTTTCTCTAACCTACAATTCAAAAGGAGAGAAATGCAACAGTTCAGGCATTGTGGCTCCATTAGGAGTGGTGTCCTCATTCACTGCTTTACTTCACTCAGACTGTTTATAAATCCAGAAGTTTTTGTTTAAATATAAAAACAGAAAAGTTACTGGATGCTGAAACAAATAATTTAGCCAATTAATACCAGGAATGTTTTAGCACCTTTCCTCCCATTTAACTATCCATCTGGGGCTCAGGAGAACTACACCTTTCATCTGGTTTCTGGAGAACAGCACGGTGCTGACAACCTGACAAGGAATTTAAACTACCAACTACCGCACAACAAATGGGAATGGAGAAAATAAATTTTATGCTATTGCAGAAATATTGATTTCATTCTTTTTTATTAAATAGAAATTCTAAGCCTTTGGTTTGTTTGAGTTGTGGATTATTTTACATTGTTGAGAGAGGGAAGTTCTTGTGTAAAATGTTTACTTAAGATAATTTGATGCCAGGTATCGGCACAGACACAGAAGCTAATCCTCTTCATCTGGATCAGAACTGGTCAGTAAAGATGATACAGGGGAACGTTTCCAAAATATTGAGCGTAGCCTAGTGATGTAGCTCATAGAACCACTGCCACAAAGTGCCAGAGACACAAGTTCATCACTAACCTTGGGTACTGTGTGTGTAGCTTGCACTTTTCTCCCTGTGAAGATGTGTGCTGTCCCTAATTGCTCTAGTTGCCAAATAAGTTGCCCTTAGTGTTAAGGTCAGTGGCAGAATCTGGGAACAGTTAATGAGAATGTGGGGAGAATAAACCATTAATACAGGACTTGCACTAATGATGTCGAGGATTGCTGCAGCCTCAGTAGGATTGCCAGTTTCCATACTGCAGGTCTATTCCAGAGGCAGCTTCAGAATCCATTACGAATTAGATAATAAGGTCTCAATTTATAACTTGGAGCAAGGCTTTGACAAAATGTGAAAAAAAACTTAAAGCTAGAACAAATTAATGTATTTCAGAATGTAAACAACTTTAAAGACCAGAGATGGTAATGGGAATTAGCTACAAATAAACATACATTTGCTTAAATCTTAAAACAAATTCTGCAAATTGTGACAAAATGGCATTGAAATACATCTCAGACTCATGGTGTGTGGACATTTTCAATAACAGTATTTTTGTAATATGTTTAGTACACCTCAGTTTAACTGGAACATCATCATACAAAACCTACCATAGTCCCACGTAAAGGGTCAAATATTTTTCTCTTTGTGATAGATTATGAGCATCATGGAAAATGGAAAGCATAGTAGAGAAGTTTTGAGATTCTGGTAGCAATCTATAAAGCTTAAAGACATAGCCACCAAGGACAGTGATAAATTCAATGGTGCTCCAAACCCCAGAGGTGTAACACCCTCAAAGTGTATTGGGCTGGAGGAAAGGTTTGGTCAAGGCCATTGAAGTGTATGAAATGCTAGAGCAAAAATCTCAAACTTGTCTCACTATTTGAAATGATTGTGCCTGCACTGCTCCAGACCTCATCACCTTTTCCATACCAGATCCCCTTAGGATTAACACAACAGGTCGACCATCATCCGCAGGAGGAAAAGAATTGTCAATTGACAACAACCGCATCAAACATCAACAATTCCTTTCCTCCCACAGGTGCTGCTCAACCAACTGAGTTCCTCCAGCAGATGGTTTGTTGCACCAGGTTCCAGGATCTTCAGTCTTTTGTCACTCGTTCCCCGTAGGCCTCAATGACACATTCTTTTAAAAACTTAATCTACACCCTTTTTAAATACCTCCAAGGATCAATAAGCTCAGAATGGAGTTTATCACTGGGGAGCTGAGTGTGTGGTATTGGCCTAATAAAACTAAATTATTCGTCCCAATGCTAAGTTGGTAGAAATTTTTGATCTTCCGTTACAGATGATGCCTTTATCTGCTAAATATTTCCACCACTTTTCTATTTCAGTTTCACAGTGCTTGCAATTTTTTTTCTAATTTTCATTTCAAATAATTATTTGACAATTTAAAAACAGTGGGGTAATCAGAAAGAGGGGTCCCCAAAGACTAAGGCAAATTCTGAAGATGCACTGTGGGGATTATTCTGTCTGGTTGTATCAGTGTCTGATAATGGAGGTTCCGATGGACGGGACTGAAACAGGCTGCAGAGGATTTTAGACTCGGCCAGCTCCATCATGGGCAGCAACCTCCCTGTCACTGAAGACACCATCAGAAGGCAGGGCCTCGTGAAGGCGGCATGCAACATTAAGCACCCTTGCTATCCAGGACATGGCCTCCTCTCATTACCACCATTAGAGAGGAAGTACAGGAGCCCGCAGACACAGCAACCTTTTGGGAACAGCTGCTCCCCCTCCGCCATCAGATTTCTGAACGGTCCATGAACACAATCTCACTATTTTGTTGTCTTTGGCACTTTTTATGTATTTTTTTATACCTTTTTGGTTCCTTAAGGTTGTTATACGGGGTGGAGGGGAGAGAGGAGGACTGGTAATGGGGATATGCTCTGCACTACCTATGAAATGCTCCCAAAGGCATGCACCTCAAATAGCCTCTGACAACCAAGTCCAGCTCCCGGCCTTGACGTAAGGCTTAGCTACTAAGCCCAGTGGAACTGTTTCTACTGACAGGAAGAGTAAAGGTGGGCTGCTGGCACCTTAAAATAAGTGGGAGTCATCAACCGTAGCTGGCAGCTCTTTTGGAAAGAAAGCTCTGATTGCACACCTCCGCTGCCTTCGGCTATATCCACTCATAGGAAGGGCTTCCGCAGTAAACCCAAGGAAATTGTCACAGCTGGGGTCTCTAAGGTAGTCCTACATTGAGTTTAGTTCTCACAGCTCCCTCTGAGACTCGCTTGGCCGGCGAAGGACAATTGACAGAAGCAGGTGGCAGCCGCACATTCTTCTGGAATGGACGCGGCAGCACCGAGCATCGCGAAGTAGGAATCTGATCTGCTATCAAGAGCCACTTTGTCCAAAAGCTTACCTGTCTGCCAAAAGGATTCAGTGATCATCTAATGGCCATAAAACTACCACTGAGGAACAAACACAACATCATGCTGATCAGCGCCTACGGCCCGACGATAACCTACCCAGAGGATGCCAAAGCCAAGTTCTATGGAGAGCCTGATTCCCTGATTGTGACTGTACCCAGGTCAGAGAAGCTCCTTGTCCTTGGAGATTTCAACGCTCGGTAATACCTGGGATGGAGTCCAAAGGCTCCATAGGACAGCCAAATGGAAGAGCAACAGCCTGCTTCTTCTGAAAACCTGTGTCATGAACGACTTCCACCTGCCAAACCATAACAAGATGTCTTGGATGCATCCTCACTCTAGGCACTGGCATCTGATTGACTATGTAATCACCAAAAGGCTGATGGTCACAGTGACCAAAGCCTTGTGTGGCACGGACTTCTGGACAGCTCACAATCTGATTGTTTCCATTCAACGTCCACATTCAACTCAAACGATGTCCACAGGCAAGGAAATGTGCCAAGAAGCTCAACATCAGAAAGCTGAAATTGGGTACTACAGCTGACTACCAGGTGAAAAGCCGCCAGTCACAGCTCACCAAGGTTCATCTTGGAGGGCATATTGGAAAAGACTGGGCTGCTTTCAGAGATCCCATTCACTCTGCCTCCTTCCAGGTCCTCAGCCATACAAGATCGGTTAGATGAGAATGATAAGGAGATAAAAGCTCTCCTACGAGAAAAGCACAGGCTATACAGACACTATCAGATCAACCCTTCCTGTATCTCCAAGTTAGCATTTCCCAATGTGCACTGAATAGTTCAAGCCAAACTTAGAAAGATGCACGACTCTTAGCTCTGCAAAAAGGCTGATGAGATTCAGGGCTACATTGATAGAACTAAACACGGTGTGACCCTCAGCCTTCTGGGACCTCGCCGCTCCTAAGCTCAGATGGCACCACACTCATCACCGAGAAGCCCAAGATTCTGAACAGATGGGCAGAACATTTTGAATCTGTGCTGAAGAGACCATCCACTGCAAGTGAGGAAGCAATCAAGTAGTCATCAACCATGAGATGGCCTCTCTTTCCCAAGAAGAGGAAGTCAAGAAGCCAATAGACCAGCTGTCAAGTGGCAAAGCTCCTGGAGCAGATGCTATACCAGCGGAGGTCTACAGAACAGGCAGTCCACCCATCACCAGCAAACTGACAGTTCTTCCAGTCCTTCTAGGAGAAGGATTAGATTCTGCAAGAAATGAAAGATGCATCCATTCTACACCTGTACAAGAGGAAGGGAAACTGCCAAGCATGCGACAACCACAGAGGCATCTCTTTGCTCTCAGTAGCCCGGAAAATCTTAGCCAGAGTCCTGCTAGACAGGCTATATGCTCACTGGAATGAGGCCATCTCCTGGGAGGTCAGTGCAGCTTCAGGAGAGGAAGAGGAGCTATCGACATGCGAGACAACTGCAGGAAAAATGCCAGGAGCAGAACGGACAGCACTGCACCACCTTTGTCGATCTTACCAAGGTCTTCAACACTGTGAGCCAAGATGGATTATGGAAGATCATGGCGAAGTTTGGTTGCCCTGGCAGATTCATCACCATGGTCATGCTTCGCCAAGGCTAGTGCCAATTTTGAGAGACTACGTGACACTGTCTGGGGGTGAAGAGGAATTACTCTTTAGACCCAGCTGGAAGTTTATTGCACTGTCATCATACTGACCCTCCTCTACACATGCGAAACGTGGACTGTGTACATGATTCATTACATAGATTGAACCACCTCCACATGTCATGCTGACGGAAGATCATAAAAATCAATTGGCAAAACAGAATTGCTGACACGGAAGTGCTGCCTGCAGCAGACGTGCCCACCATCCACACATTGCTGAGGAAACATCAGATGGGCGGCCATGTCGTCAGACGATCGCATCCCCGAGCAGCTGTTCTTCAGGGAGCTGTCCACAGGCGAGCGCCCTCCTGGTGGTCAGTGAAAATGATTCAAGGACACGCTCAAGTCCTTGCGTTGCGATCGACCACACCTCTCGGGAACACGCAGCCTTGACCCGCTCATCCTGGTGCGGCCTTCTCAATAAAGAATCACAATGCTGAAGCAAAAGGGAAACGACCACTGCGGAAAGAATGCACAGCAGGCACCTCAACTGCACAACCGTCACACACTTGCCCCACATGTGGGTGGTACTTCCCAGCCCGGATTGGATTCATCAGTGATCACCGGATACAGGAACAACACACCCACCCGCAGACGTCAGCGGTCCTCATCGTTCGTGATGGACCCGCACACACGTTGAGTTCAACGCTAACTGGCAACTCCTGTGACACTGCTGATGCCAAACTGGATCAGGTCCCTGCCGTTCCTTCGGGTTCATTAGTTGTGTGGAGAGGGGGAACTTGCTACAGGGGCAATGGCTTGCTCTCCATATCGTACTGCCCAGACTTGTGTATCTAGACAGCTAGGACACAACATACATGGTCGGTCCCCACCAACGGAGACCTTGCTCATATCTTAAAACTTATAGTAATATTTTATATACTACATTGTACTGCTTGCCACAATAAAAATCAAATTTCACAAGTTTCACAACAGTGATAATAAATCTAATTCTGTATGCCAGAAACTGGCTGTGTTTTGAGATGATATTGCCAAAAAAAACATGCAAATTGTAAAAGGTAGATCTTTGAGCACAACAGATTAGTACAGAAATGAGAAGGGAAGTCATTGATAATCACAATCGCAAAAGATGTAATTAGTAATAAGGTGTTCTATTACCATGGCAGAAATGCAAAGTCATTTCATAGACAAGATGGTGGTCATGGTGAGGTTGGATTTCAAAATCACAATTGTGAGAAAGGCTAGCATGAATTTGGGAGGCTACTCCCTCAAGGTGTTTAAGTTACAACCAAGCAGGGTGAACGCTGACACTTACCAGGGTGAAATATGACTTGAACCACAGTTATTCCATTTTGAATGTGGGGTATGATTTCTTTATCAACCACATAAGAAGTGCTGCTATATTACGTGAAATGTTCCTTCACAATAACTGGTGATGAAATTGGATCATGCTTGCCCATGAGAAACCTTCATCAATTAATGGTGTTTAGGACAGCAATGAATGTCCTCCATCTCTGTCTGTTCACACTGTCACACACAGACGTAGAAGGATACTTCATTGCTGTTTCCTTAACAATGTTTTTTGACCAGTCAGGATTGTTAGCCCTGAGTTGAAGCCCCAAACCTGGAGGATTGGTGACACTGGCCTTTATCTTCTGACCTATTTGGCATGGGGGTCCCGACCAAGAGCCAAAGCACCAGGCGCTGACTCCAGCCAATATCGCTCTCTGGGTCACTGAGGCACGCAAGCCTCCAAACCCTACGGCAAGGCTGTGGTCCTCCTGGAAGTAACTCTGGGGCAATTTGGTTTTAATATCACAGCTCTGGCTTGGGATCGCTACAAGTCCAGACACTTTCTAACTGTTGATCCTTCAGATCCCATGCACAAGCCTCTAAGTTTAATTATATTAATACATGAAATTAGGTTTGCAGTCTTATCCCACTTTCCAATCTTGTCCACAGTATTGAAGGTTATAATAATTCATGTGCACATTGAAGCATTTTCAAAAATGTGATGGCATTTCTCCTTCCACTACCCTACCACCTAACAATGCTGGTACCTTCCCCATCTGAAAGAAATGCTCATGTCTAATTCTTCCAGCAAGTACTACAAACCTTCACTCCATATTGATTACTCTATCATGGGAAATTACAGCTGAGGACTAACTTCAGTTATAAACACCAATTAAATCTTTCCTCACTGGCTTACAAATAACCCGTCTAAATAAAAATGCTCCACCACGGCCCACCATTGCAAATTTAACAATAGGTTCTCCTTTCCTAAGTATGCACTATAAAATGAACTGTTGTTTGTCTGGATTAAGCTGGCATTGGGGGAGTGAGAGGTACTGTATATCAGTAGGGGACAGGCGGGTCGATTACAGCAGTGGAGATTAACACCTGCACTGGGAGTCGGTAGGGTAATTGCACTGAGGGGATCCTGAGTGCGTCACGAGGAAAGAACGGTTGTCCTGGTGACCAGTGACTGTTGTTCCAGGTATAACAAGGTCGAGTTTCCCTATAAATGACCCCAAAAGTAAAACCTACACAATTTGATGAAATTTGTCCAAGCGAGACTCAAGTGCCCAGTCGAATGTTCAGAGACACGGTCTCTACAGCATTTCACTCTGGAAGAGGTCTGTATTGGCATAGATTCTGGCCATGTCACCACTGAAACATATTCTACCTATCATTTTTAAGTTAAGAAGAGTCTGTACTAGAAACATTTTCCTAATGTTATGAAGTATTTCAACTTCACCCTTCATCAATTCTTAAAACTTTCTCTTCCTGATAACATTATTAACTTGTTCAATCGTCTGTCTGATTCTTCTTCTTAAAGCCCACGTAGCTCAGAGTTCAATGAAAATCCCCACAAAGTAATTAACTCAATAAACTCCTGCGTGAGCTTTTTTTTTACACTTTTCGGATTGTAGGTTGCATTAAGGTGAACTTTCTAACTTGTCAATGGATAGCATATTTTATTTCCGTTCACTCTTAAAAGATTTTGCTTAGTGGAACCTGTGTGCGTAACGAAATACACAGCCTTAATCCGAAAGATTCAAATACAAAATACGACAATATTTCGGCTGCTATTGATTTGATCAAACAATTTATCTTTATCTTGGTTGAAATTAATGGAAAGGCTACACGCCGAACTATCGATATTGTTAAAATACTTGAAGATTAAATTTAGGTAATCAGAATCCTACTTGAAACAAATTTTTCAAAAAACGTTACGTATTTAAGGTTTCTATATTCGTTTCATTCACGTTAAAGGAACGTGAATGCATGTTGAATAAGCTGCACAGCTTTTTTTAAAAAAGAGGAAAGTCTGGACTGGATACCACCATTGTAAATAGGTATGATGCACCAGCCCCACATATTGTTTGGACCACATTCGAGATGCTAAAGCAACGTATTAACCGAATATTCAAGTATGTCGTCTTCACCTTATTTCCTTAATGCTTTCCAATTTGCACATGATCTCCTGCTCTTCGGTCATGTTGCTTGCAGCAGATGTGCAGTGAGAATGAGAATAACTGCTAACAAAAGAAGTCTCCCTGTAGCAGCTTCACACATCTCACAGTGAGCGAGCACGCACGCAACACTAGACCTCGGGAGTTGCAGTTCTTCCCACCCAGAACAGAAAGAAAATTCCCGAGTACAAACTACTACTCCCGTCAGGCCCTGTAAACCCCCCCCACTTCCTGTTATTCAGGACTCCTCTGGGAAAGGAAACCTTCAGAACGTTTCATTCTCTTTTAACACTTAGAAGGAAAAAAAACTACTCAGTTGAAGTGAAACTTCACAAGCTGTGATTGTGTAAAAGAAACTTATTCAAATGTTTACTGATCACGATGAGCGTGTTTAAAAATTTTTCTGAAAAAATGCTTAAGTCGAAACGGTAAAAAGCTGTGCTGTGTGTAAAATACGTCTTCGAAATGCAAAAGGAAATTTTTTTTTGGAGTTGTAGCCTTTTCAGATTCTCCTACATCAAAAATATTAGCTTGCATGTTTTCTGGTGTGGGTGTGGTAATTTAATCCTTAAATGAATGTGTTACATTTTCTCGCTCTGTTTTTTGTTTTAAAAATATTCTTCCCAACCGTTCAATAGTATTTGTCGTCACAAGAAAGAGAACCGCTCACAAATGGGAAGAATTATTTTAAATTGTTAAACAGCTGGTGAAGGCTTGATTTTTTTTTAAGTCAACGGGTCAAGTTGCATCGTTAGGTACAGGAACAAACCTATTTTTTCCCAGGTTGGATACCTTGCATTAGAAGAGAAAATAAAGTAGTATTGACGTGTAGGGATGGAATGGATAGGACAAAGTCATAATTGATAGAATGACGCCAGGTTTGTCCTGGGATCAGTAGGAAATGAGACCACGTGTTTGACAGGTTAACAGATATGGAGAAGAAAAAAAACTTTGAAATGAGAGTAGTTTGAAATTGAGAACAGACAAAGGTAAGTAAAAGATGTTACACCAAATTGGATGCAGTACAAAAAACACAAGAAGATAAGAGCACAATAATAAAAAAAACAATAAATCTATAAGATACCTTGTATATGCATTGATTCTATGTCAATAAAGTGGTGCTAGGCACAGGAGTGTTTGTACATAAGACGAATGACAGGACATAAAGTACTGCTGGTTGGTTAGTTGGGTAGTGGTGTTGATCAGCCTTACTGCTGGGGAAAGTAACTACTGTTGAGTCTGGAGGTCCTTGTGTGGATGCTAGAAAGCCTCCTCTCTCTTAGGAGGGGGACGAACAGTCCATGAGCAGGATGGGTGGGATCCTTCATGATGTTACTGGCCCTTTACCAGCATCTTCATGTATACAGTGGATTCCTGTTAAATTGGACACAAAAAGACCAGTACATTTGGACCCCGCTAAGCAGCTGCCCCAATCAGCCAAAGTTTCATTGGAATAGTTAAGGTGTTAAAAAGACAAGTTGCCATTTAATTGAATAACAAATTGTGTATTTAAATAAAATATAGAACAGATTAGAATGCTATAAATAATACTACAGTACTCTAAAACTGTGTATTAGTTCCTAAAAGTTATCAATGGAAGAATCCAGCTTACACTGCCATGTTCTTCCAGTTGACTGAAAAAAATCAGCATAGACACCTGGTGTGGATAATGGGCAGCCTTCATGTAATGCTATCAATGATTGCATCCTCCAAATCTTAATTTTCGTTGTAACATTCAAGATGAATGTCCATATCTTCAGTTTCCTCATAGTCCCTAACTTGTGAAGTAGTGAAATAGTTTACCTTTCATTCCTGCCTGTTTCTGGCATCTCCAAACCTGAAAGCACAGTGAGTTAAACAATTCTGGTTTGTCTTGCTGCTTATTTCCCACCAATTATCAGTGACAGCAATCATTGTTTTTTGAAAACAAGCACACGCAATTGACACTCGTTTAAAAACTGTTTATTCTGAGCACGGTGCACCTACTATGTAAGGGCCACAGAAGTGCAAGTGTCTGAAGCTGGTTAGAAATTGTTCAGCGACAATTTC